>NC_056748.1:763092573-763385073 GCF_019279795.1 Protopterus annectens | reverse complement strand
TACATACCAGTTGGGGTGGGTATGTTTACTGTTGTTGGAGATAAGGTGGGGGGGGGGGGGAGTTGTCAGTTAACAAGTAGTATATTCCTGTACTCCACATTACTTTCCTAGTCAGTGCTGTTATCTGTACCTTACAAGTGTTACTAGACTACCCTATAGACCTATATTGGAGACTGATATGGCTGGCAACATAATTACACATGAACCGGTTTTACTTGCAGTATAGACCTCTTACCTGGTATACCAGTAGAGGGAATGTTTAACACTGACTAACTGTTTGTACACATATGGTGGGATTCCGGTTTGATGTTTTGCACTATCCTATCCAAATCTTTCTGCACAGACACTGGCCATGTGTTGACCACAAGCTGGTATGCCTGAACATATCTAGACTATTGCAGTCTTCCACCTTTAGTGACCTGACACACACATATACATGCTTTCCTACACCGTTATATTATGTAGCACAGTGTGGCCGAGCGTGACCACTGATACTTTATTATTCAGAGAAACTGTAACACTCACAATCCCCTACAATACCAGGGTGGACGGTACCAGTGCAGGTTATATTGGTCTATTTCACAGCACAGTGTTTGTATCCAACGTACCTGTGGGAGAAATGCTTGTTAGCACTACCTGACTGTTGCCACAAGGTTCCAGATTACACATTAGTATTATGCACATACATCTCACTCTGTTACTGTACACACACTGACCAAAGCTTAACAGGTCGGGGTGTAAATGGGACATATGTTGCTTCTTAGTCACATAAGGTATTGGGGAGTTGCTAAAGTGCCAGGATTGTTGTCATAGATGTGTGTCAATCAGTTGTATTTCCTGTTTGCTGCCTATACGTCTAGGATCATCCTCTGATTTCCCAGGGGGACATGTTGATAGGCATTAGATATGGGCCCCTGTAATAAACAGTCTGGACATATCTGTACAGTCATGGTGTATAATTCTGTATGCAGACTACTACCACTGGCAAGATTCAAACCGTGGCTGTGTGTGCTAATAAAACAATAGTTCACATCTCTGTTGCATGTGCTGTTCTGGTTTTGTTGTCTGCATTTCCCGTTTACTTTCTGTGCGTCTCTCAGTTGTACTAAATGACCTCTGGGGATTACACCTGTCATATACAGGCATCCCTACACATTCACATTACGGTGCATGGTGTGGGTAAATGCTTAATACTACAGTAGTATTACATGATTGTAAATCTACATTACCATATGATACCAGAATATACACACACAATCCAGCTGTTAGACCTGTTTTACCAGGGTATTACACTTTTATTGCCATACTAACAATAATAGACTCTTCCTGCCATATTCTCTAGTGTATGCAGTACTTGCCTTGAACAATTCAGATTTTATACAAGCAATTACTTTACTGCTACTTTTATTTTTATTTCCTATGACAGTAAAAGCATGAGTATTACTAACCTGCCTCGCCTCGCAACCACTACAGGCGGCAGATGTGGGCCTCCTGGTTTGCGGCCCGCTCCACTGCAGCTGTGGGGGACATAAGAGGAATATTTAGCCATACCTATCCATGATATACCTGAGCTGGCCATTATTAAACAGGTAGTGGACTGACACTTACACACAGCTGGGACATCCCCTGATGCTCTAGCCTCTTGGAGCTACTCCTCCAAGGAGGTCCCCCTTCCACTGCTTCAGGTCGGCATAGTGGTGCCTGATCTGCTCACCAGTTCGGGGTATGACAGTGGCACTGATGAGGTCATGGGCAAGACGGTCCTAGGCCTCTGCCTTATATTGGGATCCCTGGTACTGGTCCTGCAGCAGTCTCTGTGCATGGCCTTTAACAAAGGAGTCCAGCCATGACCTTGGACTCCTGGATGCACCAGCGCTATGCCCAGAAGCGCACTCCTCCTCCCCTTACTGCAACTGTGTGTGCAAGGAAATGCTACAACCAGTTATGAGCTGTATTCCCGCCTCTTGGGTTTAAGTAGGGCCGATTTCCCACACTTTTCTGTGATTGGCCGGTTTTGAAAAGGCTAAGCTATGGGCAAACCTGCTTACCTAAGGTTGACATTGTTTAAAGAGGTATACCACTGGGCAGATTGAATTGGTTTCCGTACACATTGCTTACACTTACTAAGTTGAGCTGTGCTGTGGTTGGCATTGCTTAATAGTTGATTAGCACTATATTTGCCTTTTGGCAGTGCTTTATTATTCATTACAGGTTATATATGTGTCTGGTATCCGTGATTCATGTGTGCATACACTGTATGGGGACCTGGGGACTTCTACACTTTATTGCAATAACACCTCAAATCTATGCTTACTGCAGTACTCCAGTTCACATATTTATGTTCTGTGGCAGGTTATACAACATTACACTGTACATAGATTCAGTTCACTTGATTTGATTTTCCTGTGGCGAAGATTAGTTTGCTGATACCTCATTCATATGTATTCCTATGATGGCTTAGTGGTTAACTACTGTGACTGTGGTTAACACGGTCCTGAGTTCGAGCCTTGCAGAAGCTGTTTATTTTGTTGCTGGGCAGAACATGGGCCGTTGGGTACACAGTGATTAAGGCACTTAAAGCAGTTGTAAGCGGGTTTGCCCGGAGCTAAGCAATGCTAACCTCCGGTTACAGCTTCTTACATTCAGTTAGCTTATACTTTGCTTAAGCTGTGTAGGCAATGCTTACCCCCGCACAAACATACTTAAACACGCTTACTAGTGCTTACATATGCTTACTACTGCTTATTTGTGCTTAAACCTGCATACTAGTGCCTTATTCATTATGACACTGACACTTCACATGTGCATTTAATGCAGTACCCCGATTCACATTTAAATGTTATTTAGTAGGTTACACTGCAAAAGAATGTCAAAAAATGTTCATATACAAATTTCACATAGAAAATGGAATGTGCTGCAGTGGGACTCGAACCGGAAATGCCTGCTTGTTAGGCGGATGCTCTGACCACTACACTATTGCAGTACTGCTTCATTTGCATATATCTTCCTTGTTATCCTCTTCAGCCTTTTAAACTGCTTTAACTGTACTTAAGTGATGGGCAAACCCGCACACCTACGGTTAGCAGTACTCTGGGTTTAAAAAAAATAAAAGGGTTTGATTTTATTTATATGTACTGCTCCTGTTGTACATATGGGGGACTGTTGGTGGGGATATGCGGACACCTATGAGCGGTCTCGCTCATTTCTTTACAGTTTCTGCTGTTCTACTTTGCAGGGGCGTGTTTACTCTGACAGCTCTGCTCTCAGACATGCCCCCTGCACTCGTCCACGCTCCGTGTAGGATTAGGAGGTCAGGCAGCGCGTCTTCATTAATTTGCATGGTGTGCTGCCGTCCTCCTCCTAAACTGCCGCTTCTGTGCAGGACTAGATTAGTCCTGCGTGGAAGATTAGTAAATCCGGGGGATATATATATATATAAAATTAAAACTATACAGCTGACATACATTAACAAATTTGAGTATAACTCAGCATCATACTACCACATTTACAAGGTGGCCCTTGAACTACTACTTATAGGGACTACCAGTAAACATCCTGCCCATAGTACCAGCAAGAAGCAAATTCTGCTAAGAAAGATTATTCTGTGCCAAATGCAGCCAAAGGACACAAGGCCACCTGCAAGTAATGACAAGCTGATGACAATCCCCCCAGTAGAAATGTTAATATACTTCTAAATAATTCATAATCAAATTAGGAACAAACCTTTATCACTTAAAATAATTAAAACATTTTTCATGTTCCTTTTCATCACGCAGCAGCTATACAACAGACATTAGATAAAATAACACTGACGTTGAACATAACCAGTACTACTCCTTGCAAAGAAGCAAAGTCAATATAAAAAGTCCAGTGGGCACAAATACTACTACTCTGATCATGCTAGTCAATAATGAATAATCTGCTGTACAGCTGCTCTGACAAGGTCAGTAAAGTCCATTACACACTTCGGTATGGTCTGTGCCTCAGAATGGACAAACTAAACAGTACATTTCATGCAGAATGTTGTTTGTTGCTGTAAGCTACACCAAGAATGGGTATGAAATCATGAGGTTTCTTGGAAACCAAGAAGAGCCTGGAGTAAAAGCCTAGACTCTGCTGGTGCACACAGATCTCTTGGACTGCCCACTTTTCTAGCAGGCTTAATATCGGTTTTCTCGTTACAGCATTCTAACATGGTGGGACATCTAAAAAGGTCTGTGTGATCCAATAGGAGAAATGAAGGGAAATGAATAACCTCTGAACTCAACAGTCCTCACTCCCTTATCTCGTGACAGTCTTCCATGATGACAAGTGGAGGTCCAGGCAACTCCTGACAACCTCCAAAGAGGAAGAGTTGAATAAATCCTAAGAAAGAAGACTGTCAGCCCCTCATTAAACATGATGCCACCCTGACATTTTTTGCTGAGACTGCCCACATCTGGGTTGGTGACTTTTGAAAGTTACCACACTGCCTCTTATCCTTTTCTAAAACCCTTACTGGACTGATGTTGGGTACACTCAAATGATGTGGGCTCTATTTCATCCTAGGAAAGGTGTGTTGTGAAGGCTGAAAATGTTATTCTAATCCTAGTCGGGATTTTATACAGCTGTTCCTGTTTGGCTTTTATTGCTTGTCTGGATATCAGGGGTTCAACAAATGGTGCATTCATGAAACAGGGATCTGTATCCCAGTGAAATATTTGGGATGCAACTAGGTCTAGCATTTCACCACTGCATCAGAGCCCACTACCATAGATGTTGGGATTTGATAACCACCCCAAAATTATGACATGTGTGACTGAAGACCTCCTCCAGGAGGAGAAGCTCAGATTCAGAGGGGGCTATCCAATGTAATCCTACTTTTGGCCCTAATCATTTCAAGATTTTTCAAAATCTTGGGTTATCTGAGGGGATGGATCCTCATGACTTCCATCATGAAACACAGTAGTAGTACTGAAACAGTTTAAAAAATTCATCCTAAGTTTTGGTTTGTTTTATCAAGGCAGTAAGACAAGGCTGGCCTTGTTCTTGATGGCTAACAATAAGCAAAAAGGACAGTGTCGACAGAGACAACATGAAGGTTTAAGATGTTAGGCACAGAAGAAGCAGAGAACAGCTTCTGAACCCAGTCCATAACACATGACAACATACCTCTGAACTGCAAGACTTTCACAGAACGTCCAGATTTTAGCCTATTTTTGTCCCATTTTTCATAAAATTGTTTTTTTAGCAAATTAGTGGCAAATCATTATAGACTTAAGTTAGAAAATAATGACAAATATTTGAGATTTAGACTTCAAACCCTTCAGAAAATTCATGCCAGTGCAAAACCTGTCATTCTATCAACTTTCTAAGTTTGTAAGAGCAATATTTAAAAAAAATCCCTATTTTTGGGCCTTTGTCCCACTTTTATTTATGGCTTTGTCCAGACGTCTTGATCTAAGAGGTTGAGAAATATGCCTGACACAGATGTCAAAGAAACTCCTCACAATGAGGACCTTGAAAATGAACTGTTCTGATGGTTGTGTTGTAAACAAAAACTGCGAAGGTCAAAGGCAACAGTCGTGATTTTAACCAACCTGTCAATGTTGCAACATCCACAATCTTCAACTCAAACATTGAGATGTCAGATACTAATCAAATTGGGACCTGGATCTAACAGGACTCTGAGGAAACTGAAGGGTCAGGAGCTGCAAAATGTGTCAGAGGTGGTGCTCAATTCACCCAGATGTTAGTGGGGGAGACAAGACCAAAAATGCTGTAGCAATATGAAGGACCGTCACACCTGAGTAGAATCCACTTCAGCTGACACAGTATGCCTGACCTTTCAAACATAGTTGTGTGGGCTCAAGGGGTTCTGAAATCAGGTTCAGACACAGTGAAAGCAATACTAGAAGATCCTGGGAGGCAGGGGTGTTCTCTCTCTCTCTCTCTCTCTCTCTCTTATTTGGAGACTGTCAAAGTATGCCTTTATGGAGACTTGGCAGAAAAATGGGCCTCCCTAACTGGCATGGGGGATGGAGCAACCTTCAACTTCTCTAATTCAAAATTACTTCTCCTGTCCTTCACTGTTGAAGGCTTACAGGAACAGGACGTGCAAATGGATCACTCCTCAGATAAATGGGCTTACTCTAGCACTTCAAACAATATGAAAGGCAGCCTTGGGGATGAGGGCTTTTTTGCCTGTATTTACATATTTTGAATTCCTTAAACTCTGTCTTTCCCATCCACTGCAATGATATAGCACAACAGTTCCAAAAGAAAAACATAACAGCAGCGAAAAGATGACTCAAGTAGTAAAATTTGCAATGCTATAAAAATGCCACACAGAAAAGTCAATAATGTTCTAAGACTGACCAAAATTTAGCTAAGCCAGGACACTGAAATATTGCTTAATCAAACTTTAACAAAGTTAGTAAAATGGTGTCTAAGACTGACATGGAGAGGGGGAACAGAGAGGCAAACACACACGTAAAGCCCACATCTATTACAATTATTTTCTTTCAGTTCTTCTCTTACACAGCTCGTTTCCAAACAATACATCTTAAATTTATCCCCCTAGCTGTGTATTTTGCTTTAAAGTACAGCAAAGGCTCACACAATATTTACTAAAGACGAACCACTTTTATCCATGACATCTTCCCTATTCATTTTATTGTGCTTACAGTCAATCCACTTATGCTTTTACCCATTCATTAAAATGTTCAGTGCTACTTTTGGTCAACTAAATTGTTGTATGCTATTACACACTTACAGCAGGTGCTTCTATCAAACATCCTCCAAGCTCTCTGTCAGCACAACAGGGGATTGTGCCCAACACACTGCCTTAGCCAATACAATGCTGCTAATACCAACACACTGCCTTAGCCAGTACAATGCTGCTAATACTTTCCTGTCCTTTCGATAATTTCCATCATATCATATTACATCTTCAAAAGTCCTTTACATCATCTTCCCCTTAAATGAGTGTGGTCTGTTTTTGCCCCCCCCCCCCCCCCCCAACAAGAACTACAAATTTCTCCTTTCAAGCAACAGCTCTGTTGTTTTAAAAGTCCATTCATTTTTCACTCTTCCATCTTCCCAGAACATTCAACTTGCTGGTCTATCATGCCACTATTGTCATTAAGCATTTCTCCCAAAGCATTTCTCCCACTCTGCCCACCAAAAATACCAACAGGCCTACCAGCGGTCATTTTTTTTTTTTTTTTTTACATGAAGTGCTCAAAAGATAAATCAACAAGAAAACCAACAATTAGTCAAATCATTTATTATAATTCCCCCTTTGGCATGCATCTGTCCAGACACATGCAACAACTGAATGCCCAAAGTGATACCTTACTAAAAGGATACAATGCCAGAACAATACATTCTACATGGACCTACTCAAAGCCCTCTCACTATACTCGTTACTATACAGACTTCTCAGAGGAGACTTGTTGTCTGGCATACAAGGCATCCTCCAATCCAGTACTGACGGACTTACTACACATCAGCAAGTGAAATGGCATCAGATATACTCTGATCTAAACCTCTTCCTTAACATCAACAGAACGGTTTGAAAGGGCAGACATATCTCACAGAGGACATCACTGGTCTAGAACAGAGTTCTTGTCCACATAAAACAAAGCTCATCCCTGTCCACATTCAAGCATGACTTGGATCTATGGATGGGCAATACAATATTTACCCCAGGACTTCCTTCTCACTATTAATGGACAAAGACAGCTCCCAAATGCTTTATCCCATACAGGAGTCCCCTCAAATTATTTATAGTATGATCCCAGTTATTCGCACTGGGGTAATACACAATTACAGACCATAGGATGTGAAAAAACAATCACTAAATGGAACAGTACTTATTAATGCCCACCCCTCCATGCATGTCTAAAAGGTCAGTTCCCTGTGCTTTCTCCTATTAACCTGGTGAACTTGGGCATCCTGAGGCAATGTAGCAACTGTCTCATGTACACTGACAACCCTCTCCTCTTGCCTCCCAACACTCAGACTTGCGAGAGATGCACTTATATATCCAAATTGGAAGCCACGCACTCTCCAGCCAACACCAGAATAGCTGGTCAAGAGGAGAAGGTCAACACTTGCACCACACCACATGGAACACATAGTCCTTCAGAACACACACCAGCACTGCCTTCATATAAAACACAAACCACACACCCACCTTCGCGGAAGCTCTCAATAAAAATCTACCTAAACATCAGAGACCTCCTAAGGTAAAAACACACTTGACCACCACAACACACTAATCACAAGACACATAACTCTCCTAAACAGTGTGCCACTCAACCAAAGCCCTAAGGCAAAACAGCATCCCCAAGACACTAGTCATAGGTGACTCGATAATGAGGCACACCGATATCCCACTCACTAGGTTGAATAAGGAGAAAGTAACAGTCAGCTGCCTGTCAGGCGCCAGGATCCGCCACATAACGCATGCACTCAGGTCCCTCAACAATAGGTACAAATATGACTCTGTCATTGTACACATGGGTGTGAATGAACTGAGGCATACCTCCCAGGACTACATGAAAAGAAACATGGAGGAGCTCTTGGATTATGTAGCCCAGGAGGGTATGACCCTAGCCCTGAGCAGCATCCGATCATCACCCAGAATGATACCACAGTACAAGCCAAAAATGATTGATTTCAACAACTGGCTACATTTCTGGTGTCATTATAAGGGGATCCAGTATCTGTCTGCCTGGGATGACATGACTGACAGACCTCAATGCTTTGCCAGAGATGGCCTGCATCTGTCACCCCTGGGCTTCCGGATACTGGCCAAGGCTCTTGCCACCCCTATAGTGCCTTTTTTTTAGGTGGTGTTCCAAAGACCAAATTACCACCGTAACAGCTACAAACAAATGCAATCTGAGGGTCATGTTGCTCAACACTAGAAGTCTAAACCTCAAAATACACTCGCTCAAAGCACTCCTTAAAATGCAGAACATCGACATTTGTGCTGTAACAGAAACCTGATTCAAGACAGCAGAAAGCAACCCTGCACTACCATTCTATAACTCATTCCACACCTTTTGGCCCCAAAACTTGGACCGAAGCTCCAAAGGCAGTGGTGTTTCCATATTCATAAAGGATGCGCACACCTCCAGACTGATAGCCCAACGTAACGCAACTGAGATACTTCAGGTGCAGCTAACATTGAGTAAGACAACGATTCAGGTCATAGCCTGCTATAGGGTTCCCAACCATGTCCCAAGACTCACACTCCACATTCCTAAGCACCTTGGATAATATTACGGTCCAACCTAACACTCTCGTACTGGGTGAATTCAACTACCCCTCCATTAACTGGGAAAACTACTCATGCACCAGTACACTTGCCCAACATTTCCTGGAATTCATTAATTCCAATGCCCTGGACCAGCTCATTCTTACCCCCACTAGAGGTAGCAACATCCTTGACCTGGTCATTACAAACATGGGCGACCATTGCTCTACACCAATAGTCAACTCCTCCCTAATTAAAATCCACATCCCTCCCACTCCCCCACCCCCGCAAAGGTAACCACTATGAAAAACTTCTCCAAAGCTAACTTTGGGCTATTAAACACAGACGTGGCTAACTTCACAGCACCCATGCAAATGGAGAATAGTTGCATGAATGTCGAGTCACACACCAATGCACTGTACGATCACGTGCACAAATGCATGGATCTTGCCATACCCGATTATCTCCTCCAAATAAAGGAAGCCAATCTGGTGGCCCCCTGCCATAAACAAACTCTACAACAGGAGGAGGAAACTGATGCAGAATAAGTTGAAGTCCCAAGACTGGAAAAAACTCCCTTATCAGCCTCAACAAAAAGTTGAGATCCCTCATCAAATCCTCTAAAGCTGATAGTAAAGACGACCACAAGGCCTTCTATAGTTATGTAAAGAATCTCCACGGCAACACACAGATTTGTTCTGAGCTACTGCACAATGGTACCTCCTATACCGAGCCAACAGATACTGCCAATATAATGGCCAATAGATTCAGTGACAACTTTACCCCCCCCCACCACAAAGGACCAGTCACAGTACCAGTAGATTACCAGGCACCCAGTATTACTGCTGCACAGGTTAAAACAGCACTGTCCAAGGACAAGAATACAGCTTCTATGGGACCTGGTAATATCCTTGGCTGTGTTCTACATGAACTACAGAGTGAATTGGCACCTCACCTGTGTGCCCTATTCAATCACAGCCTCACCTCAGGCTTTGTCCCTACTGAATGGAGCACTGCTATAGTCATCCCTCTCTACAAAGGAGCAGCGACTACAGACCCTGGGAACTATCGCCCCATTAGCCTGACAAGTCTGTTATGCAAAGCTATGGAATGCATCAAGGACCTAATAAACAAGGATATAGGGAATCTCCAAACTCTGGATCCCACACAGTTTGGTTTTGTGACGGGTATATCATGCCAGCTCAACTTGGTCAATTTCTTTGAGTCAGTCACTAGAGCTGTGGATGTAGGAAAGGTGGTTCATACAGCCTACCTTGATCTGGCCAAAGCCTTTGATACCATTCCCCACTCAGGAACCATAGAAAAACTCACTAAGCTAGGCATCAACCCCTGTATCACTAGGTGGGTTACAAACTGGCTCACAGGTAGAACCCACAGTGTGAAAGTAGCTGACTCCAAGTCAGATTGCCGACCAGTCACGAGTGGAGTCCCACACGGTTCGGTCCTGGGTCCTCTCCTGTTTGGTATCTACTTCTCTGAAGTCCAAGCCAACATGAAGGGACTCTGGCTGACAAAGTCCGCAGATGATTGCAAGTTGGGAGCTATTGTTAACTCCCCAAGTGATGTTGACATCCTACGGAAAGGCCTCACTCAGACCAATGACTGGTGTCAGAACCATGGCCTTAAGCTCAATGCCTCCCCTTTGGGAAAAACCTGGTTCCCATGAATTACCACATCGATGATAGTCCACTGAACACAGAATAAGAGATCTGAGAACACAGGTTGACAGCAATCTCTCTTTTGACTGCCACTGTGGTCAGAAAGTCCTTCTAAGTGGCACATCTCATTACTAAGGGTTTTGCATCCAGGAAGAAAGAACTCATTGTCTCCCTCTACTCTTCCCTCATTAGGTCAGTCATTGAGTACAATACCCCATTTGGTATGTAACTCACTAAACACCCCTGCAACAACTGGAGAGGCCTCAAAATTACCTCACAAAGAGGATCCTAGGCCTTATATGGACAGACTAAAAAAAAAAACTCCTAACTATTCTCCTTCTCATATCGCCTACTTAGAGGCGATCTCTGCTCGACTTACAAAGTCATGTCTGATCCAGCTCTGTAAGAAATGCTACATCTAAAGAAATACGAATACCTCTGCACCACACATTCCAGAGACCTCAACCTCATTACCGCAAACAGAACATGCTGGAGGGACAGGTTCATAACCCAGAGACTGCCCATGCTTCCCATACAAGTCAAGCAGAGCACCTCACTGGCCCTCCTCAAGAGGAATCTTGATGAATGGATGGGAAATAGAAAATTCACCCCAGGGATCACTCCAGTGGCTTTACTCGACAGAGGCACCGAGAACCAAGGTTGAGTTGCACGATGCCAGGGTAATCCTATGGGCTAGGCTTGTAAAGGCTCTAGGGCCATTAGCCTAGTACACACCTATGAACCTATAAGCACAAAAGGGAAATTGCCTTGGCTTAAAATGGCTGGCAATGGCAGCTAGTCTAATAATCAACAATGAACATATGATGTAATGGAAGCCTTGATCATAAACTAACACCAGTGAAACACTGGCATTTGGCCTCACAAGAAAAGTGAGCATTTAGTCCAGAAATAAACATTTTCAAGGCTGAGCTTCACACAAAAAAGAAGCAACAGAATGCAAAGTTAGTCTGTGCAAGAGATAAACAGGGGATGTTGAGGAGTGAAGCATGAACAAAGGGTAGCGGTGGACTACAAAAGATTCTGAAGCAGATTTTCAAATCTTGCACTATGTGGAGAGAGAGAGAGAGAGGCAGATATCAGTTTACACATGACACACCAGTAGCTTAGCCTTCAGATTAACTGGGAAGCAATTCAATTTCCTCCATGGTCAGGTACCAGCAAGAATGCTGTGAATCAAGAGCTTTTATGCTGGTTACCTGAAGCGCAAGCATGCTGGATGAAGATGTTCCACACAGAAGTGGAAGACCTTACTGTCACGTATAACCAATGGAGCCATTTTCCTTTTTGGTTAGTGAATATGACACTACATACCCTACATTTTGTATAGACGCAATTATTTTACCAACAAAGTCAGTAAAATTCAATGATGGGTCAAGTCAAACCCCAAAGAATTTAGAGACACTTAAATCTATAAGCCACCTATACGAGCTGTTAAAGATATCTTCTGCAAACACAGAAAAACACACAAAGGTTTTCTAATATTTCTACAAGGTTTAGTTTTACCTATGAAATGCTCATCACACAGACACTCTTGATGTGCCCAGATAAACCTGCCCAAGAATAAGATTTTCAGTGTTTGCCTTTCTGGCAACTTTTTATACTGCTTTCCAATGGCAAACTAAAGCAACAAAAATATTCCTCTACAGAAATGTAAGCCTCCTTTTCTTGTAGCAACAACTTGGTGCATTTTATTTGGTATACAATAGCAAGTGTAATCAATTTCTCCTGGCCTTTTAAACAAGTTTCTCTCTTGAAAGAGAAGAATATTTAAACAGCAGCTCTATGAGACTGATGCAGTCAAATTGTGATGAAGCACGAGGCCTGCTTTAGGATACTACCTCAAGTAACAATGCAGTAAGGTTAATGCACACGAAAGGAGGAGTAGTAGTGGTTCTTGGAGGTTTATTGCCTCTGGTAGAGAAATTAAATCAAACAGCAGAACATTTCAATCTTCATAAATTATGAATGAATGAAGCCTCTTCTGGTATTACTAACAGCCTAATCAACACTGGTTTGCTGCTGGACATACAAGATGGCTGCACACCTACATGTTCATTAGGCTCTCCAATTGAGAGACTGTTTACAATGTCAGAAAAGTTATCAATTTGAGTAAAACTTTGTGTGGCTAGTAATTATACTGCCTAAATGCCAGCAAAGAAGAAATTTTGAAAAAGTGAAAAAATCGACCAGAAGAGAAAAAGCTCTTTCTAAGAAGAACCTTCTTAGCAAAAAGCAGTTCAAGTTTCCACCTTTAGTATAGGTGATGGCTTCCCATAATTTAGAGAAAAAAATGAAAGAGATGTACAGTAAGGAACACAATGGAGGAATATATAAAGTCAAAGAACAAAAGGCAGGAAAATTGAGGCATTGTTCAGCACCCATTCAAATGAGCTTATCAGAAATCAGCGGATGAAATGAAGGAAAGCCTGGCTGAATACAAAGCTTTTCAAGTAATGTTACAACAGTCCACACAGGGAAATCTGGAGATCTTCTGCCATACCTGAGAAACTGGTATGAAACAGACTGTTACTGCATTCATTTTATGAATGCAGTATGGGTGCGTCTTTCGGTTTTTCCCGGTTAGGGGTCGCCACAGCGGAACTCCGGTCTGCTAATGATTGGCAGCAGATTTTTACGTACTGGCTTGCTGGGCCCAACGCACAACCTTCAACGAAGGAATGCCCATTCACGCATGTCGCTACACAGAAGACGCTCTAACTGAGAATCGAATGGGCAATGTCTAACTGTGAGGCGACAATGCTACCGCTGCACCACCACGTACAGATAAGCAACACTATTTGTGTTTCACAGCAGGGTTTGTGAACCGTGAAGGCACAAGTGTATGCCCTAAATCTAGCCAAAAAAAGGAACAAAGACCTATACCAGTAAAAATGCAATGAGACCAGCAAAAACAGTTGCTTCTAAACACTACGCAAGAAGGAAAAAATATTAAAAACTGGGGACACCCACAGTGTTTGTGGAAAACAATTATTCCCTGTAAAT
This sequence comes from Protopterus annectens, assembly GCF_019279795.1. Classification (NCBI taxonomy): domain Eukaryota; kingdom Metazoa; phylum Chordata; order Ceratodontiformes; family Protopteridae; genus Protopterus; species Protopterus annectens. The sequence goes on along the minus strand of NC_056748.1, from coordinate 763,371,123 downwards.
CAGACAGAAGGGACGCAAATTTATCACAGCACTCAGGGGATGACAAAAGGCAAGTGCGAGATACAAGCCGTTATATCCTGTGGTCTTCAGAACATTTTTTTCTGGAGGATCAAAGACAATTTTGGAAGCAGGACAGGATATGGAGGAAAAAGTTTAAGCAACACAATTAACCTATCAAACTACAGGGGCTCTGCTTCTTGATCTTCTGACAACAAGAAAGCCCACAGAGAGACTTTGCCAGTGAAATATTTTATATTATTCTAAGGGAAAATGATTCAGCAACAAAAAAGAATACAAACGAGACAACTACAAGAATGAGAAGTACAATGGACTCTAACCAGAGAGCACTGGTGGGAGACTGAGACGATCAGAAGACCAGCAACTATGTGAAATTAGTGAATAAGTGTGAAATGTAAAGCACCAGTCAACCCTACTAGATATAGTTAAGGCACGTGAACTATAGTGTTGAAAAAGACTGAAATGGTGTTGACTGTTCTGTGTGCATATGTGGGATACACTGGCATCCCATTTAGATTGACCCATTGCCATACAAACATTGTAAGATGGAATATGCCCAAACCCCCATTACAGATTCTGTTGCATCAAAGTAAGAGACTTAGAGAATGCTTCGAATTTTCCTCTACAGTACAAATTACAAGACAAAAACAATAGTAGCCAGAAACAGCTGCGGCACTAGTGGGGTGACTGTCATTATGTGAGTACTTCCCACTGTGTTTTGCACAGCCTGCTGCCCCAGTGCCAATGTCTACCATATGGTAATTTTCAGATGTGAAACTCTACAATGTCTCCCCTACAACTCAATTATGGTATAGTATGGAATTCAGAGACTAAGGCTCATTGACATACCTCATTTGGCAGTCCTTTGCACCACTCCAATCAGTATCCCATTAGTAGCTTTGTTTGAACAGAAGACAACAGCAGATGTTTGGAAAGGACCATCACCAAACAGTTTATCTTCAAACTGGTGCATACCTCTAAAATTTAGTGTCAATTTTGCCAGGCTCCTTATGAACTTTAATTTTGTGGTAAAATCACTGAACATTACAATCAGTCAATATTCCCAGACACAGGGTCTCATACTTATTGTTCATAAAGTGCATTCAGATGCAAAACCTGTTGTTCTATTAACTCTATAAATTGACCCCTTTTCCTCTTACTCAAGATTTCCTGAAAAAAGTAAGAAGTAAACAGGTATGCATAAGCCTGACTTCTGGGTTTGTGAGGCACAAACATATTATGAGAAGGTGGGGCAGAGGATGAATGGGGTCCTGCACAGTATTTAAATGGGCCAGCTGATTGCAACTGTTGTTGGTGATGGGCAAATGCAGGTATAGGTAACATGTGGGCTTACAGGTTCAAAAGGTGTGTACTAGGCTCATGGCCCTGGAGCCTTTACAAGCCCAGCTCCTAGGATTACCCTGGCATCGTGCCACCCGACCTTAGTTTCCAGTGCCTCTGTTAAATGATGTTTTTTTCTATATGTGAAGTGTTCAGTGTTTACCCCTCAGAAGAATCAAACCCTGGAACCTTATGTCTATAAGGTAAACACCTTAACCATTGCGCCAACTGACTACATGCCATCAGACTGAAAGGCACAACAGTTTTTTCACCCCTTCTTGCACTACTATCTAGCAGACCATTATGGGTACATGTGGCCTGCAGTGACTGTGCTCAAATATAAACATGTACTGTTTGAAATACATGAACATATACATGGATTGTGACACACTGAGAATACACGTTAGCATACCCTGTTTGACATCTATGTGACAGCTGCGGCACACAATGGCTGCACAACCTTCAGATTCATGCAGACGGTACCCATGCCACTGGTTGGCAAACATGTCTCTGATATATATATATTTATTCAGAATTGCATATGTGAATTTTTATCAATGTGCCAAACTCTGGTGCCAGCTGATAGGTCACAGGCCTGTAACATTCCCAATATACTACTTCTGATACCAAAGCATACACAAGGACTGGTGGCATGCTATGTATTTGATGTTGTATAAGCCTAACCTTTTTCACACATTTTACTGTGTACATGTTACTGAACCATTCCCTCCCCTTACACTTTAAGATATTGTTCCACTGGCAATCCTGTATCAGAAACTGTAACATGCACTGGCAACTCATACAAAGACCAGGCAATGGGGTACTAATGACAGTCACGATAATCCAAGTACTATTATTACAAGACTCTGCTGTGTAAGCACATGATCTTTACCTCCCCAGATCATATGCCTCCCAATATCCATGTATTCACACCTATATGAATCTCGCCAGCACTGGTCAACTTCAAAGGAGTTCGCAGTTGCAGATCAGGTGGTATACTGCTGTCTGGTCTTGTGCATGAATTTGAGTAACTTTTACACCTACCAACTCCCTATACTGCCCTATACAATTTTCAATCAACTTCTGAACTCAATCCAGAGTAATTAGAATGATACAGGACCAGTAGTGAAGTACAAGGTCATAAAATGTAACTTGCGCTGAAAAGTTTCAATTGTTTCCAAAAGTAGTTCTACAAATGGAGTGAATACTTAGTTCATTTCCTCCAACTATCACATGGAAGGGGGAGGGGTGGGGTGGATGTGTGGATTGTGGAATACCTACTGTATTCCATATATGTGTTCTTAAGAGTTTTATTCTTCTTACCAAGACTGTTTACTGAAAGGGCACTATTAGAGCTGCATTTGTTTCCCAGACTGCAGTTTTATTACCTTTACTCTTGAATGTCCTTTAAAGGACACAAGAGATAAATGGGGATTGTTCTTCAACTGTTCAGTAAGCAGCAAGTATTGAAGCTGCAATCAGTCAGAGGTGTGTGCTCACTAACTTGTGTATGTGTTACTAAAAAATAGTCCGCCTCGCAAGCGGGTGCATCGTTGCATGTTAAGCGTGTTGGGCTATGTGGGATAGTGTATTTATTAAGTGACAATCTCTCTTTCGGTAATAGATATTATGGATGAATTGTTAACAAGGGGTTATTTGGTTCATAGATTGTTACTAGGCTAATGACCACTATGGCCCTTACAAGTCTAGCCACGTAGCTCAAACCATACGAGTCCCAAGTATTATGGGGGTGTTAGGATAATATTTATGTATATGGAGTCCAGACCAGGGGTAAATTTTATTGTCTTTCCCATGCTGTTACTTCCTGCCAGTTCTTTGCACTGATCAATAAATGTAAAGGCTGCTTTATGTATGGAACTGCTACAGAAAAATTTGAGGAAAACTGAGTTTTGTGTTATGGTAAAATAGGTACATCTGATGGCATTCAAATCTGCCCTTTCACAAAGATTAAAACTTTAATTCAGCAGTTCAGACTGCTTTAACCCAAATGTGAGTCAACTCAGACAGATTACAATACTCTATCATTGATTATGTTTGCTACTAAAGCAAGAGAGGGATTTGGGTGAACATAGGTTTGGTGAATTATCAATTAACTTGACATTATGAGAATTAAAGAGATACTCGGTTGAAACACAATGTACTGAATGATAGTTATACAAAGCAGATAATTTGACAATAATTCTGGGTAAATCAGGGTAGAGGTGATGTACTTAGCAATAATGGATCCGTGTCAACAAGTAAACTCTTACGGATTGAGGCAGAAAAATATTCAGTCGATGATTATTGTACTAAGTCCCTTAAGAACTCTTGTAGTTGGGCTAAAGGTGGAAACCAGTCTACACTAATGGTAAACGATGATTCTGTTTTCTATGAGTCTAATGGTAATATAGCTATAACACTAATGTTTACAATTGTGTGTTAATAACTGGGGACTCATTAAGAAGTGCAAGGAACACTATCCCAAGAGTAGACAGAACAGGTCAGTCATTTTAAGGTTATATTAATACATCAAATATACAAGACAGCATCAAATGCTTATTTACAAAAGGAACGAGATATGAACTTGTCATTGTTGTGTGTGAGAATATAATGATGTGGGAAGAACTCATGATGATGCATTCCAAACAGCTGTAAATGACATTACTGAGTTGAGTAAACACTTCAAACTTACGTTGGTTTTCAGAAATTTTCTTCCAATTCCATTTTTTTCAGGGTGAGATTAGATGACAAACAAAGCCTTTCACAAATGGGATAAGGTTTAAATATTTACACAACTCTGTTCAAGTAATCCATCTTTGGGAACTGTTTTATGAAAAAATTAAGTTCTTCAGTAAAGACAAGTTACACAGGTAATTTGGGCAATAGGATAATTTGCACTAAGTTGACTAAATACATTTTTTTAGAATCAAGTCATTGACTGTAACTGATAACAATAAGTCAAGCTTGAAATGTCTTATGTTACATGCTCCCAGTTTAAATAATAAATTAGAAAATTTAGAGGCCTGTATAGCTAATAATAGACTGACGTGTTTGACAAGGTCTCCAAACTTCTCATAGTTAGTACTGACGTCAGGGGAACTAAAAAAAGTAATATTTTACTGGTCTCCTAGTATTTCAAAGGAGATGGATGAGCAACTTTTAAATAAATCTTAAGAAGATTTTTCTGGATAAGGTAGATTTAATTGCTGGGGACCCAAGTGCCCTTAATGTAGACCAGGTAGCTTCTGCTACATCATCAAAGGCATTAAACTATTTGAAAACTGAAAGCTTGACAAATGGCTATACTCAAAACGTGAATGAGGCAAATACAGGAACTAAGTTATTGGATGTTGTCTGGATCTCTAAGATTAAATCTGGATAGTTGTAACATACATCCTGAATTGGAAAGCTCTGACCACTTAAGTGCAAGTTTTAAGGTTGTTTTCACACATACAATCTCAATTAAGGATTGATACGTTTTTTTCATTATTTCAGACTTTGAGCTGATTAAGGACGCTACTGAAACTTGGGACTAGTACGCTAGTTTTGAAAATAATGATATGAGAGAGAAACGGGGTATTTTTTTTACAATTTTGTTAATAGCAGCGGAACCTGATGATCTCAATGGATATTTCTTAAAAGAATACCTGAAAAGTTGATTCCATGTTTAACCTATTTGTTCCAAAAATCATTAAAAAAAGAATTTGTTCCTGAACAGTGGAAGGAAGCTGTAACAGTTCCATTCTGAAAAAGTAAATCAGGATATATCGTACAGAACTACCGACCTATTAGTTTGACATGCATATTGGGAAGTGCTTTGACAGGGCACTGTGGCTTTCCTGTAAGCAAGTTCTGGACTTTACCTCTGATACATAGCAATATGAATTCTTTTCAGAGAGATCACGTGTCACTAATTTAACAAATTTTATTAACAGATTGTTATCTCACTAGATAAAAATCACTTGCCACTGATGTTGTGCTTTTGGATCTGGTTAAAGCTTTTGATTCCATCCCACAAGGAAACAGTTATAAGGACTTTAATGTGAACTGATAACTCTGGCTATGTTGCTAAATATGTATCCAAATGGCTACTGGGTAGAATCCACAGAGTAACAATTAAAAATTCTTATTAAAAGTATAGACTGACGGCCAGGGGAGTGCCTCAGGGTTCAGTCTTGGAGCCACTGATATTTGGTCTAGTTATATCAGAATGTCCAGAATCTAACTCTGTATGGTTTAGTACAGCGGTCTCCAACCTTTTTTGCACTAAGGACTGGTTTCATGCAATACAAATATTTATTTATTTATTTATTTGACATTTGTTTACCGGATAGGCCTGACTGGACTAGAAGTCCACTTTCAGCCAATACCTGGGGAAAAAGCTCCAAAGTACAATAAAAAGTCAACTGACAATAATTAACAAAAAGAAAAAAAATGTACATTCTGTTTAACCGCATAACATTGATCTACTATGTTTGAGAGGTACATAAACCTAATGGCAACCTTATTGACTTTACATTTACAAGGACAATATTTAAAATCTGTTCCTATTATTTGTCTCTGTCCAGCATACCTCTCAAATCCAGATTTTGGAAGAATGCCCAGATTTCTGTCTCATTTTTGTCTGTTTCTCATAAACCCCGGGGATCACGTCAGTCTCCCTGCTAGACAGGGGTCCAGGGAAGTAAATATTGTGGGAAGAAACAGCCAGGGAATTGTTATGGCTAAGCTTGTATAGGCCCTATGGCCGATTGTGTAGTACCAGCCTATGAACCTATAAATCACTGGCCGAACATTAAGGGTTGAAGTCAGAAAATAATGACAGTTGAGTTTCATACCCTTCAGAAAATTCATGCTAATGCAAAACCTAAACCTGTATTTCTATCTACTTTCTAAGTTTGTAAGAGCAGTACTTAAAGTGTCCCTATTTTTGGCTTTGTCCAGATTTCTTGAGCTAAGAGGTTGAGAGGTATGTGTTCAGATGTATTGTGGGAAAGATTGACTGGTATGGTCGAGGTAGCAAACCTCATTGCTGTTGCTGCCAGGGATCACACACACTTCTGTTTCATAAACAAACACAAAACACACACTCTCTCGCTTTCATGGAGGAATTCACTCACACACGCAGGCAGACACAATCACACTCATACACACATTTACCTTTTCATTTCACTCAGTGCCTGGTACCAAATGATTCACGTCCCGGTGGTTGGACTCTGCTGGTTTCATAAGTTCACCAACAATATTAAGACATATGAATGGATAATATCCAAATGTATGAGATGTAACAATGGAAAATATACCATGCTGCATTTTGGGGATAATAATAATCAATATTCTTACACCCAGAACAATCAGATTTGTGTTTCTTCTGAGGTAATGAAAGATCTAGGTATCATGGTAGATACAAATCTTAACTTTAAAGCTAATATGACAAATATAATTAGGAAATGTTAGCAATATCATTCGACGTTTCTTACGCAACGATAGTCAGGTGTTACTAAAGATCTATTTAACAAATATAAGACCTGTTATTGAGTATGGGGGACATTAATGTGTATTAAATGTTTTGCAACCAAAGATGACTGTAAAGATTCAGAAAATTTTTACAAGATAAACGGCTGTCATAACTTATCCTATAAAGGAAAAATAATATATTTATATTCTTTGGCTTACCTGTTTCTAAAAAATAACATTATTATGATATATAGATGGCTTAAGCAGAAATTACTGCCTGTCAAATTACATAATGACTTTATTAATCATGGCATTGGTACAAGGAACAAAAATTTAGATGAAAGAATTGATACAGCCAATCTGAAGTTAGAGAAATCTTTTTTTCATATTAGGGCAGAAAGATGTGGAATTCATTAACTAGACATGAAAGATTAAATATTGATAAATCATTTACCAAAAGGACAATAAGTTTTCTAAAATTCTATATTCTCCAGTGATGTCTATTAGGCAGACTTTAATCTGGCCAATGTAGGTACTAAGCTTGCTAGTTTACTCATTGAACCAGCAGTGCATCTTTGTACTTTAATATGCTGCATATTGTTTTCCGATAAACAGAACAAATTAATCAAGGTTAGGAGGCAATCTGGTATACCCAGAATGAATAAAATTGTCCAAAAACAATTACTAATACACTGATTCTTCTCATGGGCAAACAACAAAGAATAGCACAAAGGACTGTTTAGCAACTTTCTACAAGCTTACTATATCTATTTCAAATACGTACATATATAGTACATGTACAGTTCATTTACAGGCAAATTAATATAATTACAAAACAATAACTCTTTATGAAACACAACCACATCAACTAATATTCTGAAACTAAACTCAAAATGTTCTAAGAATATTTTCTCAACTTATTCCAATTACGTACAAGTAAAATATTGTAACATCATGCCAGATGTAGCACAGTTTAGCAGCATGACTTTATTCAAGTGCGTGTGTATATCAATAAGACAAGCAGACAAAAAAATCTTACTTTGCAACACTAAGGCATCCTCCTCCTTTACCTCCTATCCTATTTAGTATACAAGCTACTGAAATAAATTATTTTATTAAACTGCTTATAAATAAAATAAGTGGTTAAGTGAATTGTTACTTAGATACATTTTTAGTCGTACAGAAATGCAAACAGACTGGGGAAAAATTCAACAATTTCAAAAGTAGGAAACAGACCAACGAAAAAAATTATGCATATGCAAAAGAAAAATTATTAAAATTACCACTATGATAATATAACTAATGTCAATAAAAGTATTTACATTCAGGCATTCTATAATTCATTATGTTACAGACAGTTGTGATCAGCTTCTTTCGGCTTTGCCCGGTTAGGGGTCACCAAAGCGGATCACCTGTCCACTCATGATTATCAGTGGAGTTTTATGGTGTCGAGTTGCCAGCCCGGCACCCAACCTTCCACAGAAGACACAAACACACACTCACGCCTAGGGCCAATTTAGAGTGTCCAGTCCACCTAGAGCATGTCTTTGGGATGTGGGAGGAAACTGGAGCACCCGGAGGAAACCTACGCGACTACAGGGAGGACATGCAGATTCCACACAGAAGGCACCCCAGCCAAAGATCGAAACAGAAAACCTCTTGCTGTGAGGCAGCAATGCTAACCGTTGCACTACCAAAGCCGCCCACAGTTGTGATCAGCTACTACTTCTAAAACAAGAATTCTTATTAAGTGTCAAACAAGTTATTTGTTTTTGAGCATTTAAAGATTTCCCTCATTTTAGTATAAGCCCCTTTTATCTATAGCAACAGTACACCATTTTCATGCCTCTGGCACTTTTTTTTTTGTAGAAGAACATTTTTTGTTATTTTATTTTGAAAGAACAGTCAATCTCTCATCTTAAGCCAAAGAATGTTTCTTTATGTCTTTAATTTATTCTACATTCATCTTGCACTTCTGTAAAGACACTGAGTCACTACAATGATGCATTCATCCCTTTATACATTCAGTATTTCTATTTAAAATGTGTCTTTTCTAATACTATTACAGAATAATCTTGAATAATTCATAGGCTTACATGTAAATTCTAGTACAGATGCCCTTGCAGGCCATTTAAAGCCTAGCCAGTTTCACTTTTTATGTTCAAAATAACTCCTCTCATTTGGTTATAGACTTGTCTCACCCATGCTATGGTTGATAATTATACATTACCCTTAATGAGAATAAATGAAATCATACCATAGATAATTTGAGGGGACCGATGCATGGGATAAAGCATTTAGAAGCTGCCTCTGTCCATTAGTAAAAGGGTGCAGTCCTGGGGTAAATTTTCTGTTTCCCAACCATATATCCAAGTTGCACTTGAAAATGGACAGGGATGAACTTTGTTCCACAGCAGCGGTATCCTCTGCAAAATATACCTGCCCCTCCAAACCATTCTGCTGATGTTGCTGAAGAGGAGATTTAGATCCCTAAACTGAGTATTTCTGGTGTTATTTGCCTAGCTGACGTGCAGTAAATCCAACAGTAATGGGTCAGAGGATAACTTGTATGCCAGATACAGATCACCTCTTAGTAGTCTGTAGAATACAAAGTACAGTGACAGGACTGAGTCAATCCATGTAGGACATGTTGTTTAGGCCTTGTACCCTTTTAGTAAGGTATCTGTGAGCGTTCCAGTTGTTGCATGTGTTTGGACAGTTGCATTTAAATGGGGCTTTATATTCAATGACTGGCCTAATGAAGGCTGAGTAAAGGGAGACAATGACATCCCTAAATCTATACACAATCCCTTTGTTTATAAAAGTTATGCAATACCAAAGGAATTTCTTACAAGAAAAGACACAAGTCGGTCAAAAGGTATGTCATGGTCCACAAATGCTCAATTCCCAATCAACTGGGTCAACTGTTAGGGGCATATTGTCAATGTGGTAGTTCCCTGGGGTAGAGGACACAATAATTAATTTTTTGGCATTTAATATTTCAGACCATGATTTTGACACAAATTATTTATAAGAGACGAACCTTCCTGCAGGATGTCTAAGTCCTTTGGGGATTCAATGACTGCTCCTAATTTGCAGTTATCTGCAAACAATCAAAGCGCTTTTTTTACTTCAGAAAAGTAGGTGCCAAACAGGAGAGGTCCCAGCACAGAATCCTGGAGGAGTCCACTGGTGACTGGTCTCTCTGGGGAGATCTGCAGCCCTATCCGTGAGCCAGTTGGCAATCCAGTGGGTTACATACGGGTTTATTCTCAAGTTTATTTAGCTTTTTTACTATGCCTGAGTGGGGAATTGTGTTAAAAGCTTCCGCCAGTTGTATGTGGTATGTACCATTTCACCTTCATCCACTGCTTTGGTGACCTTTTCAAAAAATCCATCAGGCTGAGTAAACAAGACCTGCCCTTGACGAATCCAAACTGAGATACATCCAGTGTTTGGATATTCCTCATGTCCTGACTGATTAGTATTTCCCAGATAAGTCTTTCTATGGCTTTGCATATGATGCTGGTCACACTTACGAGTCTGTAATTGCCTGGGTCTGAGGCCTTATGCAGGGGAATGACTGCACCTTTTCTCAATTCTCTTGGTACAAAACCTATATGGAGGCTGAGACTGAACGGTGTGGCAAAATCGCACATCATGCTATTCAAGATACATCCAGAGATATTGTCAGGACTGATCAATGCAGTAGCTTTAGCTTTTAATTGCTATTTAGGACTTTGTCTTGGTGATAGCTAGAGGTCAGCCAGTTTCAGGTATATCTTTTGGGACAGACAGAAGAGAAAGTGATGAAAACTTAGAACTACATTTATCAGTCAGTAGGTTAGCTACATCTTAAGTCTCAGTGTATGTAACATCATTCTCAATAAGCTCAGGGAATTGCTACACTGTGCTTTTAAGATTATGAGGATAACTAAAAAATGTTTTCTGATGGTCCTTGGATTGGGTAGTTATTTTCGCCTCAAACTTGGCTTTGGTGGATTATATTATTAAGCTCCTGAGTCATTTGTTTATTACAGTGACAAGGGTTCTAACACACTGGGAATTACTAGTCTTACTTTTGGTAAAATTAATTTTCTTTTATTATACAGCTTGTTGACATCATGGTTCCACCATGTCGGTTTGTTTCACCCTAGTGGGTACTTTGACTAATTGTTCCAGGGCATTTGTACTAAAAAAGTGGCTAATTTGTATTCAAAGTGACCGAGTCACATGACCATATCAATTTAATTCATGAACGGCTTAACCAAGCAGAAAAATAAAAATTAATATCTGAATAAAGTAAGCCCAACATAAACTATTATTAAAGAGAATCACACAATTGGTAGTAATGTATTACAAGGAAAACCTTTTACACGTGGCACCTACCATGATGTGCACTTAACATACATTATACCATGACCCCCCCAAAACGTGCATGCTGATTGGCCAGCATGCCCGTTGTAAATCGAGTTATACTAATGGAAAAAGGTCCGGTCGCCCGGACTTTTTCATTAGTATAACTCGTTTTTAAACACTGTCTCGCTATGTTAAATGGGTTTAACATGGCGAGACAGCTTTAAATAAGCAGCGGAGATCTCTGTTGCTTATTTTAAAGCGTCTCGCTCTCGCCATGTTAAACCCATTTAAGACAGTGTTTTAAAAAGCAACAGAAAAGCAAGATCTCCGTTGCTTTTAGTGTTTCGCTATGTTAAATGAGTTTAACATAGCGAGACAGTTAAAATAAGCAACGGACATCTCCGTTGCTTATTTTAAAACTGTCTCGCTATGTTAAACTCATTTAACATAGCGAAACATAAAGCAACGGAGATCTTGTTCTCCGTTGCTTTGCCCACAACTCTGGTGTACGCAGTACATCAGAACTGCCGGATGCCAGACATCTGCGGAAGGCAGTAAACAGGCATTATACTATGCCATTATTTAAGAAAAGTAATAGTTTCTTTTCTTAAATAATGTCGTAGTATAATAGCAATAACCACTTCTGGGTGTGGGTAATGCTAAATTTACCACGGTTGGCTTTGTTTGGTCCTCGGGCCGCCTCGGGACCAAACCTTATTGCTATAATAATGCCCACTTAGTTGTGCTGTGCTTCTCAGTTACAAGCTTCAAAATGTTAGAATACTTATCAAAGCAACTCGGCCATCTTTGGCAATACTATTAATTCAGTGCAAAATCAGTATCTAAACATACTGCAGTCATTCTTACAAAATCATTTAAACATTTCAATTGCTAAACCTCAACCAGCAAAAAAGTACAAAAACATATGAAGATGAAGTTCATAAACAAAACAAAACACTAACTCACCCACCGTTTGTGTTTTTTGTGTGGCATGCACTATATCTAATTTATCCAGCATTGTCTACCATGAAATTGTCACAGATAAAACAAGCATTAAGTCTGCTGTGTATTTTAATTTCTTTTCATCTTAGTACACTGCATTCTCTGAATCTAGTAAGCACGTAGAAACAGTTGTATATACAAACTTTTCAAAGCCCACAAATTCAGAGCCAAATTTTTCTAACATCCAAATGCATCAAAACTATTTCGGTCTACATATAAAGTGTTAACAAATACATAAATCAATACACACTTTACAGTCTTTCCTGCACGACTTAAGTTGCATCTTCAATGAAAAACACAACACCCAAACAATCCAAAACCTTAACCCAATACTCAACATCCCAATAGTAACTAAAATCAAAGCCCCCCTAGCAGCAACTCTAACCCTAAATTCACCAACTTCTAACTAGAAGCACATGTACTAGCCTTTAGTCTAATGGCATTTCAAATATAGCAATTTGCAAAAATTAAACTTTCTTTCAATACATTTGTACCAATTTGCTTGACCAAACTGCTGATAGAAAAGTATAAAGAAAAAATATACTATGCAACGACACAAAAAGCTGCACAAGCAAATGAATGGCTTGAGGAAAAAAAGTTTCAGTATTCATCTTTCACTTTCTTGTTATCTAGTCTTCCAAGTGGAGCCAATACCATACACCCACGCACATACACTACTGTGGCTACTCACTGCTTGCAGTTTGATATTTACTATTACTTCCATTTCTCACTTAAGCATCTTGCATTCCCTATAGTCAGCACCCCCCATAATATCATTTGTTTTTTTTATATTTCCATTTTTTGATAGCATAAATTCCTTATCTATTTTGTACAAACTTCAATTTATTCTTCAGTTTGCCATTGCAATACATTCTCTTCCACATTCTCAACTGGTTTCCCAGTTCATGGGAGCTGATGAACACTACATCAATATACAAGTGTACCATCATGTGCAACCATAGTATAACAATTTGTTTACTAAACAAAAGTATTTATATACTCTAAATATAAACAATGTACTTCTATCATGAAAAACAGTTCTCCTGTATAAACTATGTACAGTGGATATAAAAAGTGTGCGCACCCCTGTTAAAATGCCAGGTTTTTGTGATATATAAAAAATGAGACCACAATAAATAATTTAAAAACTTTTCCCACCTTTAATGTGACCTATAACCTGTACAATTCAATTGATAAACAAATCGGTTAGGAGAAAAAAATATAAAAAATAAAAAACATACAATAAGCTGGATGCATAAATGTGCACACCCTTAAACTAATACTTTGTTGAAGCACCTTTTGCTTTAATTACACCATTCAAGCTTCTTGGGTATACACCTGCCATCAATTAGAGACTCTGATTAACCCCAAATAAAGTTCAGCTGTCCTAGTAGGATTTTCCTGACATTTACTCAGTTGCCTGCTACAACAAAAGCCATGGTTCACAGAGAGCTTACAAAGCATCAAAGGGATCTCATTGTTGAAAGGTATCAGTCAGGAGAAGGGTACAAAAAATTTCCACAGCATTGGATATACCATGGAACACAGTGAAGACAGTCATCAAAAAGTGGAGAAAATATGTGACACCAGTGATGTTACAAAAAATTGGACATCCCTCCAAAATTGATGAAAAGACAAGACAAAAACTGGTCAGTGAGGCTGATAAGATACCTTACAGCAACACTGAAGGAGCTGCAGGAATTTCTGGCAAGTACTGGCTGTGTACTACATGCGACATATATTTGGCCTATGGTCTAGAGTTGAAAGACAGAAGCCTTTTCTTACACAGAAAAACATCCAGGCCCGGCTAAAATTTGCAAAACGATACATCACGTCTCCCAAAAGGATGTGGGAAAATGTGTTATGGTCTGATGAGGATGAACATTTTGGCCACAATTCCAAAAGGTACATGGCGCAAAAACAACACTTCAAATCACCAAAAAAACACCATCCCCACAGTGAAGCATGGTGGTGACAGTATCATGATTTGGGGTTGCTTTTCTTCAGCTGGAACAGGAGCTTTACTCAAGGAGGAAGGAATTATGAACAGTTCCAAATACCAGTCACTTCTGGCCCAAAACCTTCAGGAGTCTGCTAGAAAGCTGAAGAGGGATTACATCAAAACAACAAAAGAATGGCTTCACCAGAAGAAAATTAAAGTTTTGGAATGGCCCAGCCAGAGTCCAGACCTAAATTCAATAGAAAATCTGTGGGGTGACCTGAAGAGGGCTGTGCACAACAGATGCCCTCGCAATCTGACAGATTTGGAGTGCTTTTGCAGGGAAGAGTGGGCAAATATTGCCAAGTCAAGATGTGCCATGCTGATAGACTCCTACCCAAGAAGGCTGAATGCTGTAATTAAATCAAAAGGCACTTCAACAAAGTATTAGTTTAAGGGTGTGCACACTTATGCAACCAGCTTATTATACATTTTTTATATTTTTCCCCTAACAGATTTGTTTGTTTTTCAATTGAATTGTATAGGTTATAGGTTACATTAAAGGTGGGAAACGTTTTGAAATTATTTATTGTGGTCTATTTTTTTTATATCACAAAAAATGGCATTTTAAAAGGGGTGTGTACACTTTTTATATCCACTGTACTTATATCATGAAAACAGTTCTCCTGTATGGTTATTTTTCTGTAGGTAATTCACAAATTCCAAACTTACTTATGAACATTATATGCTAAGCCATTTATTTTTACTATCTCTACCCTACACCCCTAAAAACTGCAATTTTGTAACTATACAGGGGATTTTTCAAATGGACCACTGTACATTATCAAACAAAGAGCTACACATCCCATCATAAAATACACCAGATTATGATATATACGATCCATATAAAGATACTAATGAGCACTCACAACCAACCTAATTTGTTTTACATTACTTTTCGCTTTGCCAGTTTCAAAACAGTCCACAACACCAAATTTAACAAGAGGTCCAATTACATTAGTCAGAGCTAACTAAAGTACTGGACACGTGGTGTTTTAGGTAACTGACTACAAATCTAAACATGCATGTACCTATGAGGCAATGTCATCAAAAAGTTAGCCAGCCCACCTAAAATGGCAATATCAAAACAGACAGCACTTTGATACACACTTTTAAAACTGGGAAAGTGATCTTAATCACATCATCTGATACAAGGGCATCCAAGTATATATATCCAATAATGTACTTTTATTCACATCACAGTATTTAGCAGCTACCATAATACCATCTCGTGTGCACATGCATACACTAATGCTGTTAATGAACGGATGTATACTGAAATATTTTAAACCGATACAGGAGACAAGTCACCCAACTGAAAAAACTAACAAAAATAACAAATTACTTTGCAAACAAATATGACCCTGACTCTCTCTATATAAATAATGCCAATCTGTCTATTGGTAATATTCACATCGGTGTGCTGGAGTTTTACAGCGTCCTTTCAGTTCTGATAATAATACAATGATGATACTATGACTGCTATTATTATTATTCCATGCAGCACAATAGACAAACGTCCTAGTAGCATACAATAAAATAAATCACTACAGCTTTATGATATGTTCAGAAATAACGTATCTTTAAAGTGTACAGAATCACCACTGGGAATACTATTCAGTATGCATTTAAAATATTACACAAAAACATACATAAGTTAACACATGTATCACACATCTCCCCGTAATGATATCAAAACAGAAATAAAATCAACCAATTTAAAACAATGGTAACCAAAATAATTAAACCTAAGTGCAGCGTCAGATATGTGCAATTCGGATAACCTGGTGTTATGATACAGATGGGAAACCCTGACTCCAGATACATTGTTGACATGCTCAGGCCTGCCCTGGGCCCCCAAACACAAACACTCCCATTCTGTTGCCTGGTTGGACAGTCTTTATCAGCCCAAGATGGCAACTTGTACCTCTAGTGTCAAAACTGGGAAAAGGAATACTTGTAAGTCAAGCGCCATCACAAGCTGTCCCCAGCAGGGTATCAGTTAGCTGTGAGAGAAATGAAAGGGTTAAAGGATTAGGAATGTAAACAAGAAATGTCGCTGCATTTCCTCACCATGAATTTCAAAGCTTTCTCCTGCAATACCGATTCCGAGTCCATGGCTGGCCTCTTTATGCCCCTTACTCATTCAGTACCGCCGCCCTCCAAATGGCATACCTTTCCTAACAGATCCCAACCACTTATTTATTATGCCGTCTAACACACAGAATTACTGTAACTGATTAAATGTTATAGTCACCACAGCAGTAGGTTACTGTTTTCTAACACACGCATAAATAAAACCGGAAGCGGTGGAGCGTTCCTACTCACCGCACAGAGTATTGGGGTGTTGCGGTGATAGCCTTTAGATGCTCACGCATTTCGTAGATAGCTTCGCCATATTGTGAGTGTCAGTAACCAGGAAGTGTCCTATTAACATTCATGAAGTGGGGAAAAAAAAACTGGATTAACTGACTACCAGTTTACAGATGATACTTATGAAGATTTGCCTTGCGCTTATTGCTTGACATATTAAATCCTTTTAAAGCATAACCCGCCTAAGTAGTTTTTTGGAAGTCAACCACTGTGCAGTTAAAGGTTTGTGAGACTCTCATGTGCCCCAAAAATCTATTACTAAGAACTTTTAAGCCCCCCCCCAACAGCATATGATGGGGGGGGGGGGTCCTGATACAGAATAATAAACATAAACAGACCAGTCGAGTGTCTTTCCAAATTATGGACACGTAGTGACACAAGTGTATAACATTTCCATCATAGTGCGTGACAGTTAATGCCTTTAATGTTTATTTTCTAATTGAAGGCTGCAATGGCTCCTCATCTTTCATCGGTATTCCTCAATGTACTAGAGGGCAGAACATTGAATAAGACCTCCATTTCAAAATATGGGATATCTCTTAACTTCTTAAAGCAAGAAATCCGGTTACAGACATCAATAATGGGGCGACAAAGCCCCCAAATAGTGACAATTTTTAGATATTGTTCTTAGAAAACTGATAGAATAACAGGTTTTTGCATTAGCATTAATTTTCTGAAGAGTATGAAGTCTGGAACTCAAATGTCTGCCAATATTTTCTGACTTAAATCCTCAATGCTCTACTAAACGTTGGCCAGAAAAACAAAATATTCCTATCAACAGACTGAAAATATGAGGCAAAAATCTGGACAGCTGAGAGGCATGAATATGCACTATTTCCATTCAGAAAGAGAGTGGAGCTTGACAAGATTTACTGAACAAGGACACAAGCCAGTTATACTGCTGGCTGTAGTTGAGAGGAGAGGATGTGACAAATTTCAACATATTCACTTCCACCCTTTCAAGGGACACATCACAACTTAAGAAATACAGCAGCTTGGGAAACTATCTACTTGAGAGCACACAACACTGAAAATATAGACTGGAAGACAAGGATATGATGTAAAATAATGTTTATCCCAGTCTTTTGAAACAAGTTATCAATATAACTCTCTAAGGGCTAATAGGGCAGGCCAAGAAACTCATTTCCACATGACCACTTTTAATCACAGAATCCATGGTAAAATGCACCTGATTTTTTTTTTTGGTGGTGGTTATGGTTCATAATTCATTATGAGATAAGGACACCAAAATGGTCAAAACCATATATGTAAAGAAAGTTGCTAGGACTGGGTCTGCAGTTGATTCTAAACTTGGGATGTTTGTTTGTCCATGTTAATCTGGTAACAGCTTTCAGTATGAGTTACTGGTAAAGAAATACAACAAAATTATACATGCATATGTTGTTAGTGTTTTTCAAGCTTTTTGGAGTGCAAAGAGCATAATATTCATTTTTGATATGTTGATTATCAGTTTATTTGATGTTAAACAATTCTAAACAATGTTGAAACCTTCCTTGAGATCCTTAGTTTGGAAATTATTTCTGGATAAAATTAATATCTCATGAGGGGTAATGGGTGATCCAGTCCAACATACTATCTGTCTCATTTTTACAGGGAGATGGGTTAGCATAGTAGGTATGGTGTTTACCTCACAGACATGTGGTGCAGGATTTGATTCTCACAGTGGAAGGCATCGCTAGGCTGAAAAAGGCACCCTGAGGTCATTAGCTTAGTAATCACCTATGGACTAGTCTAGAATACCACTCTTTTAGTAAATTCTGATATAATATACACTAAACTGAAGTTGTACAATTGTCCCTATGTGTATAATACAGTTATGTGGTCTTACCTGTTACAGGATGTCATCTAGTCTTTGACAATAAGTATTTCTGATGTGATGTGATGTGGGTGACAGCAATAAAACATTTTGTCCTACTTCCAATTGTCTTTGATTCGCTTATTTATCCTACCTGGCCTTCTGGTACACAGACATATGTTTACTTCCTTCATCTGCCTTCTTATTACACAGGGATTCATTGGAGTAGATAATTCCATGAGGAGATCCCTTTTGGAATGTGCACAGCTCATACTCTTAACACCTCACAAGCAACATTAAATCATCTTCCAACATTCTTCACATAAAAACATGGAAACTGTTAAATAAATCACAAGTCAGATTGGGTTGTTTATATCATTTTAATAACTTATTCTTGTATTTTCTATTTCAGGTATTAAAGTCACGTAGTTCAGGTGCTTCTGTATCAGTTCGGAATACTTACACATTTTAATATCATGCAAAAAGTCATGCTGACCCAAAATAATCTTGAAGGAACCTATTATTTTCTGTCTTCTTGGATTAATGCATGATTTTCTTATTTTGGTTCTGTCCAGTTCATCTTCTTCCTTTAATTTCACCTGCACTATTACTGCCATGTAACATTTATATAGTTTTTTTTCATTAGTACCTATCAACTCCTTCTAACTTTATTTTTTGCTTTTTTCTTTCTCCTTGTTATATAGTTTAAAACAAAATGTTGCCTCCTGTTGCCTTTCACTTTATCTTCCATCTGTTCGATAATTACCTCATTTTTTATTATGTGGTCTGTCTCTGTTACTTTTCTCTTCTGTTACTTCTTACAACAGAAAGGTTTGCTTCTGCCCTGCTTCTATTTCTATTTTCCAAACCTGCTCTCTGTGTTTAACTGCAGTCCCGCGGGTAAGTGTTTTTTTTTTTTTTACTTTCTTTTCTCCGAATGTTAAACTTTTAGGGTCTACATTAGTTTGCCGAAATGTCTTTTCAGCAAACACATATTTGTCGACCCTTAGTCAGTGAAAATCACTTCCGTAATTTGCTGAATATCCTAAGGGCAAAGATGTAGTTGGCCAACTATACAACTTTGCCCTTTTCTCCACTGCAGTGCAATCTCGGAGTAGTTAGGAGTGGTGTGGGGGGCAAAGCTCCCCACCAGGGTGGGTTCGATTTAGGAAAATTTGGATCCATTGGGCTACAGGACAAGTGTTTCTTTGCTCTTGGATTATTCAGTGAATCGAGGAAGTGATTTTCTCTGAATAAGGGTCGATGAATATGTGTTCACTGAACTTGCATTTCGGCGAAATAATATAGACCCATCTTTTATCTGCTGTCAAGTTTTGCTGTGCTTGCCCTGAGAACCTGGTGTTTATGACCTACTGATTTGATATCCCTTGCAAGTTTCTAGCTGAAATAAGGTAATGTATTCATTTACCAATTTTTGAAAAGGCCTTATACATAGTTGTTAAAAGGACTCCTTAACTACAGATGCATGTGTCATTGAGCAGGCTGTCTATCTAATGGTATCCAGCCTTTCTGTTTGGATGCTACAGTTTAATTTCATATTTAAAATGAATACATTTAATGTCGTGTTATTTTACCCCCACTCTTCTACCATCCCCCTTGGAAATGTTACTAAGACTGATCCTTGCTGCATTTCATAGAGAAATGTAAACTATTTCTGGAAAGAATTTTTCTGGTCTTCTTCTGCTATCTGTTTTGGTTAGAAATTAATGCAAGTATCTCATTACACAGAACTGTAAGTAGTGTTATAATTGTTTAAACATATAACATTTTTATTTGTGCATACATACATGATTTATTTTTTTTGTTTTGGTTTTATTCTTTATTATACAGTCATATTAGTATGAGGATATATATACACAACTCCTATTTGTTTGAAGAGCTTGGCATAACTTGCTTCAAAAATAAAGCCAGAGCTATTTCCATCTTCCCACATAAGAGTAATTAACCTGGAAGTTACTCCTAATCAGATCTATAGCACTAAAACTCCATCTATAGTCCTAGTATGTTTAAGAGCAGTTTAATGCTTCACTTTGACTAAGAGCGGTTTAATGCTTCACTTTACCTGTAGCCATTTACAAGGTAATGTCCCAGATGTTTCAAATAGATAAACCAGTTATTTACCTGTTCTGAATCTAACACTAACCATAGCGCTTATATCAGCATTCCATAGCGCTTATATCAGCATTACAGGATTTGCGTTTTATCCCCTCAATAGTATGACAGCTTGTGAAGGTGAAACCTGCAAAGGTATGTACCACAGAGGCTGGTACACTTATGCTTTTTTATCTATATTTGATTTGAGATAATATGAGAAGCCCTCCTCTTCACTTTCCATGTTTTTTTTTTCATAGAACAACCAGCACATGAGAACTGCTTGACCCATCTGTTTTATTAAGCTGCAGTTCCTTGTAAATTATCCTACTTCTTCTTTATTCCACACCTTACTTGCCATAGGTTTATCTTATGCAGTCTTAAGTAGTACCACAATTTTATTAATATGTATGTTTGGACACTGTGCTCCTACTGACATAATAAAACATATATTTTAACCAGGTAGGCCCACAGAACACACAGTCTCTTTTTCAGGGGTGATCTGGGAACAATGTCTAATTAAGTTACTTGCTCAAGTAGGCAAATGAAGTACCACAGGAAATACAGCTCACAGCCTTAACCCTACACTGAGTACTTGTATTCCTATTTGCATACCCCATAGATCCATACTGTATAATGTTCAGTCCGTGTTACAAACTGTATATATAAACAAAAGCAGCACATAAGAAAGGGATCAGCACTGCAATAAAGGAAAATAATATGGGAAAAACAAGTGAAAACTGAAGGCCTGTACATTGTGTTTAACATATTTATGAAGAATGACTGTTCAGGTGTTTTGTTCTTTCCTGAACAAATGTTTGTCTTAGTGCAACTCAGTAACTACTGAAAACACGTAATTACAGGCAAACCTATTTTACTTCATTTTAAACAGAAACAAGAAATTAAACCTGAAGGCTGCATAATCAACTTTAGGGTTGACCTTGGTCAATTCTGTGGTGAAAATATGTTATATATTTATAACTACAACATGATAAAGTATTCTAGACTCAGTCTGAACTCTCAGATTTATATTTACTCAACAAATTAAAACAGTGTACTATGTGTGGAGCATTATCTGAACCAGTTCTTAAAGAAATGAGGTATTATATCTACACAGACATCCACTGGAAGGATCAGTAAGTAGTCATAGCTGTGTGATACAAAGAGTTATTATAAGTATGGGACTGTGAACTGCCTCATCGATAGAAGAAAATATGTTTGAGAATATCAGTTTACAGCCTCCAAATGTGGTTAAAAAAATCACACAGAAACAAAATGCTGTTGCAGCTAGCATGTACAATATAATCAACTCCAGATCATTTACTTTCTGTATAAGGCACCCTCAGGGAGACATCATCATTAAGAAGGTTTTAGTGATTAAGTGATTGATTAATTTTTTTTTGTTGTTGACCTAGTTATTCACTCTGGTTATTTCCTCTGGCCTGTTTTGAGAAGAGACCTGTATATATATATAATATATATTATATGTATATAACAACATACTATAAATAGATATATTTGTTTTATTGTAAAGGTGACTCTTGCATACCAATTCTATGTTAGTCTGTTGGTCATTAGTTGGTGTGCTTTATATAGTGTAACTTGGAGCTTAATAATTATGATTGTTCCGTATTTGTTAAAAATTTCTATATATACAAGTAATCATGAATTAGTGTAATATTATAACAATAATTGAGTTATTTAGTATCGTTGTTATTATTATCATGATAACATATTGTATTTATTAAAAACTATAAGCAACAAACTAATACGATGTTTTCTTAGCTTTCAGTTAGCGCTGTCAAAAAAATTTATAGCGCTATCTTTTGCTGCTATTAATTTATTTTAGATGTCTGATAATTTATAACTGAAATATATCTTTTTTGTATGTTTTTATACATTTTTATATATCATTGTTGTATTTTTGTATCTCTTGTGTATTTATACTATACAATATAACCACTATGTGGTAAATGAAAGTTGTGATATATTTTCATTTTGCTGTCTTCACTTCTATGTTATGGCGCTTCCATATAATTATTTTGGCTATACTTTTAGCCATATATGGGCAATATTTCCTGAATCATGAAGCTGTAAGCTAAATAGCTTGCGGGCCTTTAATTGTTTGATTGTACTCATTGTAGAATTAATTAACAACGGAAACCCTAGTATCAGGCTTTCTAAATATGGGCATAGCTTCCTAGAAGCGCTTTCAAAAATTTTTCAGTACTTTTTAGATGACTATGGTACTAATATTTCATTTTATCTTATTTTATGTCAATTTTTTTTAGAAAGACATCAGATTAATGAACATTAACACTACTTCATTTTTGAAAATTTTGTATTTGGGTGCTATTGAATGGTGATCAGGCTGTTTGCATTTAATTATGTTAGACTGTTTGTGATGTTAATATCAACGTTTGAATTTCTGCTCTATGCAAATGAGCATATTGGTTTTGTTGATTTAATGATTGTTTTAATTGTATAATTGAAAGACAAATATATTAGTATAAAAGCATCTACTTGGTTTTGTTATTTATAACCTGAGGAAGCGCAATTTATATTGCGTGAAAGCGCTTGTTTTTTGGTCCATAATAAATTCATTTTATTTTCATCTTCGTGGTGGTTTCTACATTTTTTCAGTTCCTGTTCCTCTGCCTTGATGTTTGGAACCTTTGGATGATCGGTCTCTGCTTTTTGCTGTTGGTATTTATCTTTTTGCTCCTGACCGGTCCTCACACGATGGAAACTCAAAATATCGAGCTGGACTACAACCCAGTACAGATGACGGCAAATGGAGATTGGAATTCCATCTTTTATCAGAAAGACAATCCTTTACTACATATGGACATTAACAGTGAGGTTAATATTAGTCCATCCACGACAAATGATAATCTATATGAGTTCTTTGGGAGTTTGAGAACTCTTGAGAATGATTTATATCGTCTGTACAGACTGGTTTGGCAACGAAGGCATCTGCAAGCATGCCAGCACTACAAAGTTATCCCCCGCGGCATGCGTGTTCTGTGCATGCCGACTTATGGGGATAGCCAGCCCGAGTTGTTACGGCAGTGGCAAAAGCTAAACATCGACTTTGGGAACAAGTATATCCAGCTATTGCTGGATTATTTTGCGCCGATCGAAGCAGAGCTACTTACCAAGGTAGAGGAACATTACAATAATATTACCACTGCATATCAAACTGATTTTTGTAGTTCTAAAATGAAAGCAATGAATAGACAACTGTCTCTTTATAGTGATAAGCTAGAACAGATCAAAATGAAAAAGTTGAAACGTGATTGTGAAGATTTTTCTCTCGGCCGTATCTTTGTTTGGCCGAGATTTGGTCCTAATAACAGAGTCAATAAATCACAATCTGAAGTAATAAATTCTCCTTCTAGCCTTGTGACCAATGATACAATGGTGGCACAGCATAACATGGCTAACCATAGACTGCATTCAGTAGAGGCTACTGATGAAACCGCTATTCCATCGGATACACCGATAGCTTCACTACCATGTAACCAGCAGGGTCTCTTACAGCACAACACGCTA
The DNA here is from genome assembly GCF_019279795.1 of Protopterus annectens. Taxonomy (NCBI): domain Eukaryota; kingdom Metazoa; phylum Chordata; order Ceratodontiformes; family Protopteridae; genus Protopterus; species Protopterus annectens. The sequence goes on along the minus strand of NC_056748.1, from coordinate 763,347,091 downwards.
GGAGCGAAACCTAAAGCAGCTGGATTGAATAATAAGTTTATGGCGCCACTGCCCTTAAATTTTCCCCTACCCTACAAGGAAGCGGTGCGTATCCGCTCCACCAGCCGTGGAAGGGGGAAAAGGAAATTGTCCGGAGAGATACAAGAACAACGAAGAAGAGCGAAAAAATAACAAATGAAAAAATAATAAATGTTAATCATCTTTTTTTCAACTTGTCAACTAAAACTTTTACTGAGACTGCAGAAAGCATTCTAAATAAGGGCCTGTCTTTTATCCCTTCGAGGCGTAGTGTCATTTCTGATACCTTAATAGGCCTGCGAAAGTTCTGCAGAAAGCTCTCCCTTAAAATATTGTTTAAGGATAATGTTTCCAACGTATCAACCATTTTTGGTGAAGATACCGTCTGCAGAAAGAAGAGTGTCTTCATGCCCCCACTTGTACACACTGTTGACGTTTTCTTGAAAACTTGTGAACGGGATTTCTATTTGTATTATGATTGTTATAACAAAAAGAACAATTTTTTCAATTTAAATATACAAGAAATGTTTGAATTAAGAAATCTATGTAATGATCCTGGTCTTACTTTTAAGCCAGCAGATAAAGGTGGGGGTATAGTTGCGATGGACACTCCGTTCTATAGACAACTCATGTTAAATATGTTAAAAAACGATAAAGCCTATAAATTGATAGAGAAATCACAAGTAGTATCAATTGAGAACTATGTCTCTGATACCCTATATGATATGCTCATGACTCGGTCTATTGACAAATCCCTTTATGACTTCTTGACAATAGAATTTCCGTTGATACCAATTATTAAAGGCTTACCCAAGCTACACAAGGGTAAGGATCCACCTCCATTACGTCCCATTGTATCAGGTGACCACTGGACAACGCAAAATATATCATTATACATTCAAACAAAATTAGGGCCATATGTTAAGAGTATACAAACAATATTATCAGACTCCTTTAGTTTATTGGATGATTTGAAATCAGATTCAGTAAGAGAGAATATTAAACAGGATACCATATTAGTAACTTTAGATATTGAAAGTCTCTTTACGAATATTCCCAATGAATATGGCATTAATGCCATAAGAATGCATATGACAGAGCTCAAGGTAGACAATATAGATGTGATGAATATATGCTGCATGTTAGACCTGGTTCTAAACAATAATATTTTTCTTTATGAAGAACAGGTGTATGCACAAACATGGGGGGTGGCCATGGGCACCCCCTGTGCGAATGCATATGCCAATCTTGTTGTATTAGAATGGGAAAAAGAGTTTATTTTCAGTGATTCAAGATTTAAGCATGTCGTCTTGTACAGACGTTTCATTGACGACATTCTAATCCTGTGGAATGGTGGAGAAGCCACCTTGACTGCATTCATCAACTATATGAACAGTACTACTTCTTTCTTTCACTTTACCTATGAATCATCTAAGATTACTATTGACTTCTTGGATCTTACTATTAAGAAAAACATCGAATGTGATTTAGTAACAACACTTCACAGAAAAGTTTGCTGGAAGAATGGTATACTCCATTTCAACAGCTTACATCCACGCCATATTTTTACTAATGTAGTGAGAAATCAATTCAATAGAATTATGAAAATATGTAGTGATCGTTCTGATGCATTGCAGTTGCTTGATATTCAGAAGGATTATTTCTTAGCTAGGGGCTACCCCCTGAAATTAATAGATGATGTGCTGAATTCCATCATACACAACGCAACACCTCAACCAACATCTTTTAGCTATAAAGTAAAGAGAAATCCTTCACGCAAAATACAATATGACATTAAATATACAAGTGATATTTTGCCCTTAACTGATATAGTGAAAAACAATTGGAAAATTCTATTATCAGATTTAACGGTGTCAGAATTGATTGATGCCAAACCTTCTTTTAGATATATGAACTGTTTAAACCTGAAAAGATTACTATGCAAGGAAAGGCTTAATATTACACCTATTGATATCAGATCACAGTGGAAAACAGGAACTTTCCCTTGCGGGAAATGTTCGCTCTGTGGGTTTATCGTTAAGAGAACCAGCACTAATACCTTAGGTGTTGATCTGAATGCAAAATGTATGTTTTATGCTACTTGTACTACTAGAAATGTTATATATCTAGCCACCTGTAATTCCTGTAATTGTTACTATGTGGGCTTAACTTCACGTAGGTTAAGAGACAGAATTTACAATCACATCTATGAAATAAGAAGGAACAGTAATACTAATGCATTGGCCATACATTGTAATACATATCCTCAGCATAACTTTGCCTTTCAAGTACTCCAAATAGTGGATGCAAATAGAAGAGAAGGTGACCTTAACAATACTTTGGAAACCTTTGAGCTTAGATGGATCTTGCAATTAAAGGCTCACATACCACCAGGTTTAAATACAGTTGTTAATCTTCGACCTGTTTTATCAGGTCCAACTTGACTATATTTCATTATTATCAATATGCACATTCTTGCGTTTATAGACTAATTAAATCCAACATAATATTAGTAAACAAGTCATTTACATGATCATATTTTTGAATTAGTGTTATGAACATTATGCCACTATTACATTTGACATAAGCCATTCTGATTTCATTAGCTTTGTTGCTTTAAACACGAATTCAGACAGTCTTATATTATATTTCATTATTTTTATATCTTTATTCTCATTTTCATTTTGACACCATTATATGTCCTGCCTATGAAAATTCTGTTTTTTCCAGTAACCACCAGTAACACTATTTTGGTGTCATTTTGTGCAATGATTTATAATGTAATTACCGTTTCCATACTGTAGAGATTGAGTCTTTCATACCTCATATATTTTTTATAACCATGTCTTATGTGAATTTCTTTATTATTTTTACAATATTTATGCCATTGGCATTGCGCCCACATACTATTTTGTTACCTTGTTCTTGTTTTATGATTAGCCCTATAGTCTTATTGATTTAGATACAAAAATTTTAAAATCGTACATAGGCCTGTATATTCTCTGTTCTAAGTGAGATTACTTATAGCGAGTATTTTTGATATGTCCTCTTGCTCTGACATAATAAAATGAATTATGTAATGTTCAGGTAATTAATTTCTATAAGATATTTCATATTTGTTTTTGTTATGTATTAATTATATGTTTGTTAACTATTGGCCTGTGTGCTCATTATAGCACCACTTGTATATAACAACATACTATAAATAGATATATTTGTTTTATTGTAAAGGTGAATCTTGCATACCAATTCTATGTTAGTCTGTTGGTCATTAGTTGGTGTGCTTTATATAGTGTAACTTGGAGCTTAATAATTATGATTGTTCCATATTTGTTAAAAATTTCTATATATACAAGTAATCATGAATTAGTGTAATATTATAACAATAATTGAGTTATTTAGTATCGTTGTTATTATTATTATGATAACATATTGTATTTATTAAAAACTATAAGCAACAAACTAATACGATGTTTTCTTAGCTTTCAGTTAGCGCTGTCAAAAAAGAAATTTATAGCGCTATCTTTTTGCTGCTATTAACTTATTTTAGATGTCTGATAATTTATAACTGAAATATATCTTTTTTGTATGTTTTTATACATTTTTATATATCATTGTTGTATTTTTTTGTATCTCTTGTGTATTTATACTACACAATATAACCACTATGTGGTAAATGAAAGCTGTGATATATTTTCATTTTGCTGTCGTTACTTCTATGTTATGGCGCTTCCATATAATTATTTTGGCTATACCTCTAGCCATATATGGGCAACATTTCCTGAATCATGAAGCTGTAAGCAAATAGCTTGCGGGCCTTTAATTGTTTGATTGTACTCATTGTAGAATTAATTAACAACGGAAACCCTAGTATTAGGCTTTCTAAATATGGGCATAGCTTCCTAGAAGCGCTTTCTAAAATTTTTCAGTACTTTTTAGATGACTACGGTACTAATATTTCATTTTATTTTATTTTATGTCAATTTTCTTTTAGAAAGACATCAGATTAATGAATATTAACACTACTTCATTCTTGAAAATTTTGTATTTGGGTGCTATTGAATGGTGATCAGGCTGCTTGCATTTAATTATGTTAGACTGTTTGTGATGTTAATATCAACGTTGAATTTCTGCTCTATGCAAACGAGCATATTGGTTTTGTTGATTTAATGATTGTTTTAATTGTATAATTGAAAAGACAAACTTATTAGTATAAAAGCATCTACTTGGTTTTGTTATTTGTAACCTGAGGAAGCGCAATTTATATTGCGTGAAAGCGCTTGTTTTTTGGTCCATAATAAATTCATTTTATTTTCATCTTCGTGGTGGTTTCTACATTTTTTCAGTTCCTAATTAAGTTACTTGCTCAAGTAGGCAAATGAAGTACCACAGGAAATACAGCTCACAGCCTTAACCCTACACTGAGTACTTGTATTCCTATTTGCATACCCCATAGATCCATACTGTATAATGTTCAGTCCGTGTTACAAACTGTATATATAAACAAAAGCAGCACATAAGAAAGGGATCAGCACTGCAATAAAGGAAAATAAGATGGGAAAAACAAGTGAAAACTGAAGGCCTGTACATTGTGTTTAACATATTTATGAAGAATGACTGTTCAGGTGTTTTGTTCTTTCCTGAACAAATGTTTGTCTTAGTGCAACTCAGTAACTACTGAAAACACGTAATTACAGGCAAACCTATTTTACTTCATTTTAAACAGAAACAAGAAACTAAACCTGAAGGCTGCATAATCAACTTTAGGGTTGACCTTGGTCAATTCTGTGGTGAAAATATGTTATATATTTATAACTACAACATGATAAAGTATTCTAGACTCAGTCTGAACTCTCAGATTTATATTTACTCAACAAATTAAAACAGTGTACTATGTGTGGAGCATTATCTGAACCAGTTCTTAAAGAAATGAGGTATTATATCTACACAGATATCCACTGGAAGGATCAGTAAGTAGTCATAGCTGTGTGATACAAAGAGTTATTATAAGTATGGGACTGTGAACTGCCTCATTGATAGAAGAAAATATGTTTGAGAATATCAGTTTACAGCCTCCAAATGTGGTAAAAATAATCACACAGAAACAAAATGCTGTTGCAGCTAGCATGTACAATATAATCACCTCCAGATCATTTACTTTCTGTATAAGGCACCCTCAGGGAGACATCATCATTAAGAAGGTTTTAGTGATTAAGTGATTGATTAATTTTTTTTGTTGTTGACCTAGTTACTCACTCTGGTTATTTCCTCTGGCCTGTTTTGAGAAGAAACCTGAGGTTAATATTTGTATGAATATAGCAGATTTGGCTAGGGTACCAATGAAATCCCTCTATTATTTCTTTCAGGGAGTTGATGGATATGTTTGAGGAAAGTTTACTGAAGATTTGGAAAACATGTTATGGTGTTATGTTTTCCATTTTGAAGGCTTATAAGTTAGACATCACTTAGGGATGAGTCATTTACAATGAGGAACAGGATGGGAGTTTTGGACTTATAAACCCCATAGTGCAATATATGTCTTTTAACATATATTACATTCTGGAGCAAATGCAGAAAGGACAAAATGTTTTAAAAAATTACCGCAGGATAATACAGAGGGATGTGTTGGTACAAGAGGAAGAAAGAGAAAAGGTATTCCAAGAAGAAGCTGTATATACGTTATGATGACAAAACATGGGAAATAAATATTGATCCTAAATGCAGGAGTCATAAAGAATGGGTTAGTTCACACCTCTCCCAGTATTACATAGTTCCAGGCAGGAATGTTCTGCAACATGAATGTGTTTTTGATTCTCAAGCAGAGTGAAATTAGTAAAGACAGCAACAGAATGGGAAAAGTCTGCATGGAGATAAACAGAATATTACCAGTTAATGTAGATCTGATATATAAATGCTTTTCTGAGAGACAGTTTCTACATTAGGACTGTGACACTAAATAAAACTAAACACATGCATTTTTTGAAATGTCATAACATCACATTTCTGGCATTTGATAACACTCAAGATCAGAAATAACTTGTATAAAATGTGAAAACTGAAGTGATTTATTATGAATAATACAAAGGAATGGATATTTTATTAATATATTTGATAGGTTGTTATTGATATGGTCGTGGATAACATGGAATAGTAGATGTGCAGATATTATGCTCAAATTGTTGGATGTGAAATAAGGAATAGAATGTGTGAAAAAATGACATGAGCTGTGGTAGATTTGTTTTTGCCAAAACAAAACATAATACTTAGAATTACTGTCTGTGTCTTTAACTAATAGCTATTATTTTAACATAATCTTCCCCTACTTTTTTACCATGTGCAATTGGATTGTTAACATCCATTCAGGCTTATTACTATCTGAGGCAGATGAGACCGTCATTTGCCATCTTACAGAAAGAAAAAAAGGAGTGTAACAACCCATAAAGTTGCATCCAGTGCCAGCAATGAAACATGAGTCCAAATAGCTAGTATAAGGATATAACTCATAGCATTATGATCTTCCCCTCATCAGATACAGTTTTACAATATGCTGAACTGCTGACAATTCATATATAGTCGTTAGTCTCTAGTCACAGGATTGTTTGAGGTAATATATAAATCATCAGGTGTTTAGATTTGTTATCAAATTCCAAATGTGCTTTTCCTAATACAAAACAGAGGTATAATATTGCCACCCACCTACTACTATACTAAACTGCAGCTAAAGCATTGTAAATATTATTACTAGATGGTAACCTCTAGGATTACTGTCTGTAGAATATGAGAATACTTGGACTTATTACTACATGTTAACTAAGACTCCTCTTTAAGATATGAAAATACTCATTTCTAGATGTTATCTAGGATTGTCTCTGTAGAACATGATAATAATATGACTTTTTGTATGAGGTGTGCTATAGACTAAGTTTTTCTGATTTGTTTCTGATTTTGTCTGCAAAACACTGACCATGAGATACTTTATTGTTTACAGTGACTTCTAAGTCTTTTATTTTATTGTCTTTCTGTTAATTTTGTACAAAAATATATATGTTTTCCTCAGATTTGAGAATACCATACTTAAACACATCTGAGAATATTCCACAAACTACTGCTTTGTATTTAAACTGTCTACGGTGGACAAGGGCTATGGGTTTTAACTCACCACACTATTATTTTCAATATCGGAATGGGCAATGGAACCAGAAGAATTGGGCTTGACTTTACATTACAAGTAGCCATTAAAAAACAGAGGACAATTGGCCTTAAGGATACATGGTATATGTGTAGTGCTGTCTTGGGTAATAGCAATGATCTGTACAAACATGTAAGCCTTACACTTCCCAGCTACAGATCAAAGTTATAATCACTGGCTGTCAATGATTTCACCCTCCTCAAATTGAGCACAGTACCTTTCACTGAAGCCTTATCAACAGAAATTGTATCTTGACCTGAAATATTTTGCATGTGTGACTGAACACATACATGTAACCCCAACCCTACCCAGTACATTAAAAAAATGCCTCTAACAATACCATTATTCACATAACATGTGTCTGTAGTTACTGATCAGTTTTAGGGTTTTTATGTAATGACTGGAAAGGAAAGCATTTGCTTTCCTTTTCTAATCATCTTTGGTTTGGGAATTTTGTTTTTCATATCCATTGCTGTTGATGTTTATTTTCTTAGGTTTAATCTTACTAAACATCAACATTAATGGATATAAGTAAAGACACACACACACACACACACACACACACACACACACACACACACACACACACACACAAATATATGATTGTACTGTACCAACTCTCCTCTTCTTCTCTTTTTTATATTATGCTTTCACCAGTTTGGTGAAACTATCAAAATAACAGCAGAGCTTAATATGATAAGCAAGGCTTTAAATATTTAAATGGTAGCCATTAGCTGTCCATTCCAAGGGCAGACTCCAAAAAATTTTATACCCAGATAAAATGCATAATCCCTTAGTAATAAATAAAGCATCTGCCATAGGCACTGAAATATAAATATATTTTTTAGTTAAAAAGTTAAAACCTTTTTAGTAAGTTTACAAAAAGTGAAAGGCTCGTAGCAGAAAGTAAAAATAAAGACACCCTTAAGTATAGTTAGTGTTCAGAAAAAAAAATGCCATTTAAATTGATAGCTGCCTGCAACTGGTAGAAATGCACTGTATTACCTCGAGCTCTAGCTTTTAAATCAAATATTCAGAGTTCCAACAGGCAGCATCTCTTGTATGGTATCTTCCATCAGGAAGTGTTAACTTACTTGGATTAACAAAACAATACTTCTAGTTATACATTCCCAAACAGGATTTTCTGTGGCTTTACTCTGATTTTGAATACACTTTTCCTTTTTCCACAACAGTTATATGTCTGGGGGGGGGGGGTAAGATTCAATAAAGCATAGACCAAATAAGGAAATTACAATGAGACCTAGTACCATAATTTCCAAATAGCAGACTCTGCAATAGTGCATGCATTTGAGAAGAGCAATTTTACAGTAGCAAATACAAGTACATTCCACTTTACAAATTTCCCTTAAAAATACACCTTTATTGAAAAGGCAAATGCAGTGCAATATCTTTTTCTTTGTTTGTTAAAGCAGTATTTACACAGCTTTGTTATTTTGATACAGCTTCAACACAGCTAGTTCATATTTTATGCATTTCCTTTTGAAAGTCAGATAACTTTCTCCAAATTTACTGTACTATTTCTCAAATTATATTTTAGTATTTTTGCATCCTTAGCTGTATCACCAATTTTGATTTCATATTTCACCATCTGCAGCTATATCTAAGAAGAGTAAGCCAATCTGGAGTGGTCCCAACACTGAATCTTGAGGGGCTCCAGTTGAGTTTTCTGTTAGGCTTAGATTAGGTTTTCTCTGATATCTTTCCTCCACTGCCTATCTACCATTGACCACTATATTCTTGATAGATCCAGTCATTCAGCCCTGAATCTCACTATCCAAGGACATTAAAGATGAGGAGTAAGAGTCTGAGATTATTACCACTGTGATGACCCACCACTGCTAGTCAATACATGATGTGGATATCCCTCCTCTGGGCCAGTAATCAAGGAGGCTCAATCCTCACCACTGGCACCTGTGGGGGTTACGTTCACTGGGAGGATAACAGGTAAACACACAGTATTTCCAGATGCAGCTCTCTGCAGCATGTGCAATTTCCCTTAAGAGCACACAGAGACCACAGACAGTCTGGGGATGGTTTCTCCCTCTTTCTCCAGATCTCCAATAAAACTACCCACTGGCACAGCTATAGGTTTGAGTCCTTAGCCAGGGTTCCAAACCAAGTCCTCCAACACTCTCTCTGTCCAACCAGTGCTTTGTGTGCTCAAGTAGCTGACACACACACTCTTGGAGATTTGTTATATATATACACACACACACACACACACACACACACACACACACACACACACACACACACACACACACACACCTGGGAAAGGCTGGCACAGGTTTATTGCCCAGACTATAAGGTAGTTACCACTCCCACCAGAACCCCTCACCAGCTAATTTAAGGCCCTTAACAAAGAGTGTCCAATTTTACTGTGTAGTATTAATGCTAATACAAATGGTATTTTGACCAAGAGCAAGGCTGTTAGGAGTGGCCCACACAGTGTCACCAAATAAATATGCAAGTACTCTCAAAACTTAAATATCTCTACAAAGATTAGCCACAATGAAAGGTTTACACATATTTATTAAATAATAAAAGAATAAGACAATACTAAATATATATTAACAGTGACATCAGAGTTCAGTCCACAGGAAACATTTAAAATAATACTGCAGGACAGGCTCAAACAAATAAAGAAAATCAATATCTAAACTAAGCTTCACTTTATTCCTGACTGTATCTAAGAGCATTACTATAACTTAATAACTTACTTAACAGAACAAGGCAGATGATGTGGTGAATGGTCTTTCTTGTTGTCAGGCACATGACAGAATACAGAATGCTCTGTCTCACTAAGAGACTTCTCAAAATAATATATAAAATATTACTTCTGGTATAACTTGCAGAATGACATCATTTCTAGTCAGCTGATTTCTAGTTCACATGCAAAACCCCTATTGCTGGAAACTGGCAGGACTCAGCAACTACTTGTAAAAATACACACAAAAGGGCTTTTGCTCAGACCTTTGGCATGCACTGGAAGTCATAATACAATTGCATTCCTCTATGCTTATAAAGTAGTGATTAGTTCATCCCAATGATGATACAGAAAGCTTCCTAGTACAGCCTTTGTGTCTCTGGCTGCATTGAAACCTGTGAGATAGCCTCTTTATGGCCTAGCCTATAAAGTGATTTAATTTCAGATATTTTTCTAAAATTTGCTGGACTGAGGTTAGTCCTCCAGTTTCCTCTGTTAAAACATATACATTTAAACAGCTATAATAGTGCATGTACATTTCTGTTCTCTCTAGTATGGCATACTGTGCATACGCTTTAAACACAAGCACTTTAAAAATACCTTTTCAACACAAATGTCTGTACAAATCAGTTTGATATACACATGACATACAGTTCTAATACATTTGTAACACCAGCATCTTGTATGACATACAGTTCTAATACATTTGCAACACAAGCATCTTGTATGAATCAATTTGATATTCACAAATGACATATACTTATTTACAAAATCCCAGCTAACTGTGCTGGCAGTACCTCCTTTCATCACACTTCTCCCCCTTTGAAGACTCAAGCTAGTTTTTCAAGTGCCCTTTGAGAAACGTTACTTGAGAGGGATGAGCCTATCTAGGAATACATTACCCCATACCCTGTCTTGAGATCCCATCTGCATTGGCACTGCTAACTTCAACTCCAGTGCTGCACTATCATATCATATGCCTCCAACCCCAGGCTCCACCATAGTAACTTGAGATGTTGCTGACTAGCCTGCTGTAGACATAGATCCCCAGCAAACTCCTCCTGACATCTACTGCAGATATTTAGCACCAGGGTCTCCCTATCATGGTGTTAACATGGTACACTTTGTGCCCCTGTCTTCTGCCTTGCAGTTCTACCATGTAGTTAACAGTACCGACCTTCCTTACAACTTTAAAGGATCCCTCCCAAACTGCTTGCAGCTTATTGTATCTGACAGGAATGAGAACCATAAACTGCTGCCCCACAGCATACTCTCTGGCTTGAGCATTTCTGTCATACCAGACCTTTTTCTGCTGTTGGGCTTCTGCCAGGTTCTCCTAGGCCAAGCCCATGAGTTCCCTGAGCCTTGTCCTGAGGTTTAGGTCATATGTCACAACAGACTCCTTGTGGGATTAACACTCACCCTCCCACTCATTCCAAATCAAATCTAGAGGTCCCCTCACCTAATGCCCATACAGCAATTCAAAGGGTGAAGAACCTGTGGATTCCTGGGGTACCTCTCTGTATGTAAAAAGCAGATGGGGCAAACATTTGTCCCATTCTCTCTTAAACTGGTCTACAAATGCCCATAGCATGGTCTCTAATGTAGAGTTTAATCTCTCCACAAGACCATTAGTCTGAGGATGGTAGGGAGTTGTCTTTAGATGCTTCACCCCACAGTGCTTCTACAGACAAACCAGGAGGTCTGACATGAAATTGGCACCTCTGTCAGTCAGTATTTCTCTTGGGAAACCTACCCTGCTGAAAATCTCTAACAAAGCATTTATCACCTTTTCTGCCTCAATGGAGGACAGGGACACCGCCTCAGGATATCTGGTGGCATAATCTACTACAACTAGGATATACTTCTTCTCTGTGGAACTTGGGGTACTCAGAGGCCCCAAAATATCCATAGCTACCCTCTGAAATGGCTCCTCAATCACAAGCAAAGGGATCAAAGGGGCTTTGACCTTGTCTCCTGCCTTGCCTACTTTTTGGCACTGCTCATTGCTCACAGTTCCTGCAGTTACATCCTTTGCAATCCCAGACCAATAAAAGTTTTGCATAATATGTCTCTTGGTGCACTTTATGCCCATATAACTTGCAAGGGAATGTCATGGGCTATGGCTAGGAGTGCCAGGCAGTAGTCTCTGGGCACTACTGACTGCTGTATTCTGTCACCCTCTAGCCCTCCCTCAGGGGTCCATTCTCTATACAGTAACCCTTTGTTCCAATATACGGAATCCCATTTTCCTTGAGAATCAGGCACCTCCCTGGCTACTTCCCTCAAGCCTTGTAATGTAGGACCTGAGAGCTAAGCCTGTCTCAACTCTGTATTTGTAACCCTTCCCAGCTCCACTTCTACAGGATGTCTGGTATCCTCTGATATCTGTGCCTCACTGTCAGCGTGGATACTAATATTCACCTCTGCCCCAGAAGTCGCTCTGTCCAAGGGAACATCAGTACCCACAAGCAGCTGTGGCTCACCTTCAGTCTCACTGCTACAGGGTAGCTCCCTCCCTGATGTAGCCATCACACCAGTCCTGGCTTCAAGTGTGTGGTCTGTCTGGGTCCCCCAGCCTACCAGACCCACATGCCTGTCTCCAAGCCTGACTGCATGTCACTGCATGTACACAAGGTACTGCATTATCAAAATCATTTCCTATCAGGACATCTGCAGGGATATCCTCAAACATGCCTACGTGCTAGCTTCCTTTTCCACCCTCCCAGTCAAAGTGAACCCTAGCCAAAGGTATTTGGAATGGGGTCCCTCATAAAGCTCTGACTGGAGTAGACTGCCCAAGCAAGTAGTGCACCTCTTTAACCATTGCAGGTTTCACAATGGTTAGGTCAAAGGCTGTCTCTCTCTTAGCAGTGGCCTGTTTCCCATCTACTAAGATGGTGGTAGCTTAGCACCCTTGTTGTCTCCAGACAACTTACCACTGGCATTCTGTTATTCCCACTTTCTGGCTCCCCTACCTTTTTTCCCACCTTGCCTCCATGGACATCTATATGCTACATGGATCCACTTGTTACATTTAAAACATTTAACCCTTGGTCCTGGCCGTGTATGTGAACTAGTGGCTTCCCCTGTAACTGACAGACTCTGTTGGGGTGGTTTAGGCTGCCCACCATGGGTTCCCTTATACCCATGTGCAGCACTGGGTATCCCTTTCCTGTGCAGTGATGCCCTGATTAGTACAGGACTCCTTTTTTTCCCCAACTCATCTGCGGTACTGCATTCCCTATATGCCAACCAGATTCTCATGTCCTCAGGCAAAGTGGTAAGGGCTTGTTCCCTCCCCAAAATGTCTGCTAGCCCTTCAAAAGTGGTGACCTGACATCCATTCACCCATCTATGAAAATAAGTGCTTAATTCAGCAATATAATCACACACACTTTTATCTGCCTTGCATCTATGCTCATAGTTTTTTTTTCTATAAGCTTCAGGAGTTAACTTAAAACACTCTAATAAACATTTCTTTACTTGGTTATAGTCTAGACAATCAATATCAGACAATTTAGAAACAGCTGTTATAGCTTTACCATGGAGTAAGGGGATCAGGAACCTTACACAGAGCCCTTGGTCAAAATTATACTGTTTACATACCTTTTCAGACATATGAATAAAACTATCAAAAGTATCACCCTCTGTAAATTATGGAAGAAATTTACTGACCTTTATTGCTTCTGGTGTTTGGATGTACTCTTCCCCATTACCTTCATGACCCTGGCAAAGAGTCAACATCTCCGTTTCATGTTGCCTCTACCTCTCATTTGTTTGGCTTCCAGACATCTCAGTCTCACTGCTGATTTTAATTCCATCTGTTTGGCCCACAGTTCAAGTCTCTTTAACTCCAGACATTTTTGTAAAGTCCTCTGAGGAAAAGTTGAACTTTCCATTTTCTGAAATTTGTACATCCTCAAGGCCAGTCTGGTTGTCTTCCTAGTTGCTGGTCTGTGATGCAGCTGTGACTAAGGCTGCAGTAATTTCCCCTTTAGTCAGGTTGTCATGCATCAGTCCTTGGGCTTGACATATCTCAGCCAAATGGCTCCTTGTCAGCTTGCCATAATCCTCTGCTGACATCCTTTGCTCTCCCTGCCTAACTAAGCTAACAAAAATAAATAAATAAAACTATTGTGATATGAAACTCTGAAAGTCTACCATATGGCTGCTTGACAGTAAAAACACCTTCTTTAGTGACCACTGTTTACAGGCTACAGGAATTCAGTATCCATACCACTGAATCCCATATGTGATGAGGTGATCTCACCACTGCCACCAATAAATATGTACCGACCCACCACTGCCAACCAATACATAATGTGGATATCCCACCTCTGGACCTGTATTCAAGGATCCTTAATTTTCACCACTGGCACCTGTGGGGGGGGGACATTCACTGGGAGATAATAGATAGACACAGTATTTCCAGATGCAGCTCTCTGCAGCAAGTGCAATTTCCCTTAAAAGCGCACAGTCAGTTCTGGGCTGGTTTCTCCCTCTTTCTCCAGATCCCCAATAAGACTACCCACTGGCACAGTTATAGAGTTGAGTCCTTAGCCAGGGTTTCAAGCCAAGTCCTCCAACACTCTCTCTGTCCAAACAGTGCTTCATGTCCCTGCTCAAGTAGCTGACACACACACACTCTTGGATATTTGTTTTACACAGACACACACACACACACACACACACACACACACACACACACACACACACACACACACACACCCTGGGAAAGGCTGGCACAGGTTTACTAGCTATGTCCCCTTCTGCCCAGACCATAAGGTAGTTACCACTCTCACCAGAACCCCTCACCAGCTACTTAAAGGCTCTTAACAAAGGGTGCCCAGTTTTACTGTGTAATGTTAATACTAATAGAAATAGTAATTTGACCAAGAGCAAGGCTATTAGGAGTGGCCCACACAGTGTCATTAAATAAATATGCAAGTACTCTCAAAACTTAAATACCACTACAAAGATCAGCCACAATGAAAGGTTTAAATATACTGAATAATAAATAATAACAGAACAAGACATTACTAAATATATATTCACAGTTACATCAGAGTTCAATTCACAGGAAACATTTAAATAACATTGCAGGATAAGCTCAAACAAAGAAAGAAAAACAATATCTAAACTAAGCTTCACTATATTACTGATTTATCTAAGAGAGTTACTATACCCTAATAACTTACTCAATAGAGCAAGGCAGATGATGTGGTAAATAGTTCTTGTTGTTGTTGTCAGGCACAAGACAGAATACAGAATGCTCTGTCTCACTAAGAGACTTCTTAAAATAATATCTAAAATGTTACTTCTGGCATAGCTTGAAGAATGACATCATTTTTGGTCATCTGACTTCTAGTTCCCATGTAAACCCCCCATTGCTAGAAGCTGGCATGACATAGCACCTACCTGTAATAATACACTACAAGGGCTTTTGCTCAGATCTTTGGCAGGTGCTAGAAGTCATAAAACAATTGCATTCCTCTATGCTTCCAGAGGAGTGATTAGTTCACTCCAAAGACAATACAGAAAGCTTCCTAGTGCAGGCTTTGTGTCTCTGGATGCATTGACACCTGTGAGATAGCCTCTTTAAGGCCTAGCCTATAAAGTGATTTAATTTCAGATATTTTTCTAAAGTTTGCTGGACTGAGGTTAACCCTCCAGTTTCCTCTGTTAAAACATATACATCTAAACAGTTACAATATTGCATGTAAAGTTCTATTATCTCCAGTAAGGCACACTGTGCATATGTTTCAAACACAAGCACTTTACAAATACATTTTCAGCACAAACATCTGTACAAATCAGTTTGATATACACATGACATACAGTTTTAATACATTTGTAATACCAGCATCTTGTACGACATACAGTTCTAATACTTTTGTAACAGAAGCATCTTGTGTGAATCAATTTGATATTGACAAATGACATGTAATTATTTACAAAATTCTAGCTAACTGTACTGGCTATACCTCCTTTCATCACAACCACCACCATCATAATGTAGTCAACAGTTTTTTTTTTTGCTTAGATCTCTATCCCCACCTTCTTGCAACATGCCACATAAACCGGTCATGCATTGCTGGCCCATTGATACACACATGCTTCCATGTCTATCACAGTAGAATACTAAGCCATTAAACCAAAGGGCTTTTTAGGTGTCTTTTTAAGCCTAGGCACACTTTCCAATAAAATTTGATAGATACTGGTTCCTAAAAGTTTTGTGGGGATAAATATATATACTAAAACATGGTTGGCTGAGCATTTACAAGTATCCTCTCTCTAATAGGTGCTAGACCAGGGGTATATTTACCATTTTCCATCCACTGATCCAAGCCTTGCTTGAATAAGTGCAAGGATGAACTCCTCTTCATATGGATGGAAAGCCTGTTCCAGAGAAGGGGGACCCACAAAAACATATACTGTATGTGTCACTCCAGCATGTCCTATTTATGTTGCAGGCAAGGTGCTCCTGATACAATTTGTTTTATGTATGTGCAACAGATCCATTAAGGCTGGATGCTCTGTAGGCCAGGCATAAGTCATCTCTCAGCAGCCTGTAGGAAACAGTTGTTGAAGGACAAGGCTTTGGGACAGTCTGCATAGGACTTGTTTTCCACACTATGTGTTCTTCTGTTGAGGAATCTTTGAGGATACTCCAGCTGCTGTGAATACCTGGCCAGGTACCTACCGAAGGGCTCATTGTACTCAATAATTAGTTTTATTAGATGAGAGTACATTGTAACAATGACATGTTTGGGTCTAGATGTCATACACTTGCTTATAAGTTGTGCAACATAGAATGATTTCCTCACCACAGCAGACAATTGGTGGTCAATGCCAAATCACTTTTTACAAGTGTTCCCAAATCCCTGAATACAGAGTCTACTCTTAGGGGTATATTATCAATGTAGTAGATTTCTGGGGTGGCCATCTTTTCAAAAGACACTATGATGCACTTTTTGGCATTGAGAATTAGACCATGACTCTGGTACCAGTTATTAATCTATGTCAGGCCTTCTTGGAGGATATTTGCCTTGGGGGGATTCAGTGGCTCAGTGACTGCACCCAATTTGCAATCATCTGCAAACTTGTTCAGTCAGTGACCCTTGATGTTAGTCTTGACCTCAGAGAAGTAGATGCCAAACAAAATCAGACCCAGTACTGAGCCCTGAGGTACCCCACTAGTAACTGGCCTTTTTGTGGAGGTAGAGTTCTCTATTCTAACTTCCTGGATCCTGTCTGTAAGACAACTGGCTATCCAGTGGGTGATATAGGGGTTTATATATACTTTAATGTGCTTTACTGCAATGCTTGAGTGGGGTATGTGTCAAATGCCTTCGTCAGGTCACAGTAGACAGTATCCATCATTTTGCCCTCATCCATTGTTTTAGTGACCTTCCTGAAGAAGTCCACCAGGCTGAGTAGGCAAGACATGTCCTTGACAAACCTGAACTGATTTGGGTCCAATGTTTGTAGGTTTTCTAAGCTGTCATTTAGGATATCCATGATTATTCTCTCCATATCTTTGGATATCAGGTAAGTCAGGATAATGGGTTAATAATTCCTCAGTTCTTTGGATGGCATGCCCTTGTGCAGTTGGATACATTTTGCAGTTTTCCATTCATTTGGCCTAAATCTTGTTTGGAGGCTATGTTTAAAAAATGATTCTAGTGGGCCTGATAGTTAATGTTTCATGCTATTAAGTAGGCATCCTGGGATATTATCCCAGGGCACAAACAAAACATCCAGCACTCACATCAGCAAACAATATTTTATTGTAGAAACAACAGACCGGTTTCAACAAAAACTTTGCCTTCTTCAGTGTGATTCACCACAAACTTCACAATCAGTGCTTAAACAGCATACCAATTAATTAAGCTACACCTCTGAATAAAATAAATACAAAATATCATTAAGTCCAGGTGAAAACAATGCCCCTAACCTGATAATCCAACCGCATTCTTTATTGTTAAATATCTCATGCCAACCTAATTTGTTGTACTTAAAATGACATATTCTATCTATTGTTGTAAAACTAAATGTAGCAGAGGGATGTTTATATAAAGCGTTAAAGGCACAATGATTTCTGATGTCACTCATATGATCATAGATGTGAGTTTTAAATTGTTTGGAAGTTTGTCCAACATAGAAAGCTGAACATGACACTAAATAAATCAACCAATCAGAACTACAAGTACTGAAACATTGAATGTAAAAACACACAATGCATTGCAAGAAGTAAATTGTTTAGTTTTCATAACATTTTTGAATGCCAAGCAATGTCCTCAGGGTTGGCATCCTAGCAATAGTCTACCTTCCATTGTTTGTTGCTTTTCGATATCTGATTTGAAAACATTTTTATTGGTTTAACAGTATTCCTTTATACAGTCCTGTATTTAATACTTTTTATTATGTTTTACAGACCATGTGCTCACTAAAATTTTTTTTAGTTTAATGGAGATTGTTTCTTACAGTTAAAAGGGACTGCTATGTGGGACATTCTTTTCTCCAATCTATGCTGATTTGTTCATGGGATTTTTAGAAGAACAGATGATTTTTTTATATTAAATCATAATATTTTCTTGGAAGCCATGGACTATGGTGTAGGTATTTGGATGATTGCTGGATGGTTTGGAAATCTGACCTAAAATATTTGCATGAGTTTTATTTATTTATCTATTTACATTTGTTTACTGAGAAATTCCATCTGGATGCAGGTCCTTTTTCAGCGGATGCCTGGGGAGAAAAGCTCCACATCATGTACATGATAAATAGAGATACAAAGTTGCAGCAACAGTAAACAACATTACAGGTTGTTGGCTTTAATACAATAACAAGATATTGATGATGAGTTTGTACAATATCTTAATGAAAATAAGTAGATACAATTTCGTATCGAATTTGATCTCAAGAATATTTTTTGGATGTTTTGGTTCCTAAAAATAATGATGTCACTTTAACCACTACATTATTTAGAAAAAAAATTCTCATTTTAACACATTGTTAGATGCAACAAGCTGTCATCCAGCACATATTATCAAAAACATAACAAAGTCACAGTTCTTGAGAATTCTAAGAATATGTTCATCTGAAGATGATTTATCTCAGCAAGAGTCAGATCTTTTTAAAAGATTTTTTGATAAGGGGTGTAAGTATAGTGATATATAGGCAACTTACATTTCTGTCAAGAATATTGGTAGATCACAATTGTTACAGTATAACACAAATAAAGTTAAGGATAAGTTACTGTTGGTGACTAATGTTGGTAGTAACATTTCATCTTTTAAGGGTCTGATCAATACATATTGGGATTTTTTACTATGAGATAATAAATTATCTGAATTAATACTTTCATGATATTTGTTATCCTACAGATGGGGTAAAGCCATAGGTAATCACCTTAACCTTCATTAAAATGTTTTCAAGTCAGATATCGAGAAGCAACAAATGATGGAAGGTAGACCATTCATAGGATGCCAACCCTGTAGACACTGCTCTGCATGCACAAATGTTATGAAAACTACACAATTTACTTCTTGCAATACAGCAAGTGTTTTTGACATTCAGTGTTTCAGAACTTGTAGTTCTGATTGGTTGACTTATTTAGTGTCATGTTCATCTTTCTATATTGGACAAACTTCCAAACAATTTAAAACTCACATCTTTGATCATATGAGTGACATGAGAATAATTCACTCCAGAATAATTCCTAAATGTTCCAGGATTAACCAGTGTCTCTGATTTTACCTTTACTTCAAAGAAGACAGATTTTTCGTCTGACCACACCAGCAAGGATATTACACTAGGGAGGGAGCAACATTCCTCCATGTTTGTGAGAACTAGGTCAAGGATGTTTGCACCTCTAGTGGGCGTACAGACTGCTGGTCCAAGAATATCTGGGCATGCTTGTTATGGGTCACTTATGATTCTCAGGTTATACTGGGGTAGTTAAAGTCACTCATGAGTGAGGTGTTAGGTTGAACAGGGTGTGTCACTAATACAATTATGTATGCATTATGGTTTTCTTGGGTCACAGATGGAGGACCTATAGCTTGCAAAGATATGGTATGGGACTTTGTCTAAGATAATTTGGATGTGGAGAAGCTCAAGCACTTTATAATAATGGAGCAACCTTGAGATGTGTTTGTTCTTAATGTAAAAAGACACCTCCACCATCTGTCTCTTCCTGTGCAGTAGTTGGTCTAAATGAGTGGATGGCATTTTAGCTCTGCACTGCTGGGCTGTACTCTGTAGCTTTAAACCATGCTTCATTAACTGTACATACATCTACATTCTCAAGGGTGAGGAGAGCTTGCAGTGAGTAGTTTCTTGCTTAGATTTTTGGCTTTGAGCAGTAACACATTCAGATTTTCCAGGGCTGGTTTACATATGTCAGTAGGTTTATCAGGTTGGCAATGCCTAAAAAAAAGCAGTATGGGGGTGGACGAGGTTTTATCCAACATTCAAAATCACAGACAGGACAGGTAAACGCCATCCCTGACAAAGCAGTATGGTCTGTTGACCATATCCTCCCAGGCCGACAAATATTATAGCCAATACCAACAAAAAACGGACCGAAGAATGCAAGCCAAAAATTTTATTAGATAACAAAGCTTTTGGGAAATACCCTTCATCAGTGTAAACTAAAAAAATGTTAAAACCATCTCATTAAATAGCATAACTGCAATCACATGACACAGCCTTCCACCATTAAAGCTAATTACCAGTTAAATATTTATATAAGAAAAATTCTTTCATATAAATTTTTAAAAGTATATAATATATATATATATATATATATATATATATAGATAGATATTCACTATGCAATCTCGAAATACTGAAATTCAACATTTCAGTATTTCGAGACTGAATAGTGGAAACCCACATACATGAAAACCCATAATCACGAATACCATAACCGCGACCATTCACACACACACACACACACACACACACACACACACACACACACACACACACACACACACAAACCAGCACATAATCACACACACATACACTTACCTAACTAAACAAACATAACAACACACACAAACACACCTAACCTACCTATAAGCAGGGGGGCAAGCCCCCCTGCATCCCTCACCCCCCTACTTATATATTCTAACTTTGAGGTTGCACTAAATACACAAACACACAAAAAACACCACCACACCCACTCACACACACTAAAATCCATACCCAATATCCTCAAACACACACTTACCTGAAACCCCAGATAAATCCACAAACTGCACCACACATCACGAATGCAACATCACAATAGCGGCGGATTCGACACTTCCGCATTCGGCATAGTGTAGTTTCGGGTAACTGCATTTTCCAATACACACACACACACACACACACACACACACACACACACACACACACACACACACACACACACATAATCACACACACATACACCTACCTAACTAAAAAACATAACAGCACACACAAACACACCTAACCTACCAATAAGCAGGGGGCACCCCCCACCCCCCTACTTATATAGTCTAACTCCGAGGTCACACTAAACACACAAACACACAAAAAACACCACCACACACACTCACACACACTAAAATCCCTACCCAATATCCTCAAACACACACTTACCTGAAACCCCAGATAAATCCACAAACTGCACCACACATCACGAACGTGACACCACAATAGCGGCGGATTCGACATTTGCAGATTCAACACTTCTGCATTCAGCATAGTGTAGTTTCGGGTAACTGCACTTTCCACTATTCGGTCTTGACGTACTGAAATTCGACATTTCAGTACGTTGAGATTGTCTAGTGTATCTGTGTATATATATATATATATATATATATATATATATATATATATATATATATATATACATACACACACACACACACACACACACACACACACACACACACACACACACACACACACACATATATAAAAATATATACATTTATAAAAATATATTATCATTTCAACATCTTCTGTTTGTGTTTTCAAAAAGGTTTTAAACTCACAGCAACATTAATACATGGTTCAATATCAGCTTGTAAACGTATTATCCACTCATACTCCTTCATCCCTAATGTTATTACTATCACCACCTCTTAATTTTTTTCTACTATTTCTATGACCCTATACATAAATTCATGTTCTGATCCACATTCCATAACATGTTTTGCCAATGCATTAGTATTAACATTTCTTCGTATATCAGAACAATGTTCAGTGATTCTATCCTTTAACCTACTACTTTTCCCAACATAACATTTATCACATATTTTACATGTATCTACATAAACAATATTCAAAGTAGTGCATAGTGCAGACTTATTAAAAACAAATCTCCGCTTAGTCATAGGATGAAAGAATTCTATCTGTGTTAATATATACTTACAGCTGGAGCAATCATGGTAGGGAAATGTACCACATTTTTTAACAACTAACTTATTATTTTTAACTAATCTCATATATTTATAACATAAACATTGTTTTAAGTTTGGACATTTCTTATAAGCAAACTCAGGTCTACTACCAATAATATCCCTGAGTTCAGGCAGTGCTTCTAGAATACCCCAGTTATTAAATACAATATTTTTAACAGCACTAGTTCTGCTACTAAAAGTGGTGGTATAATGCAATAGACGGTTTTCCTAACATGAACAGGGGTATTAATGGTCTCACCACATTATTTCTTTCACTTATGTTAAAGTTAATTATGTCCTATTTCTTTCACTTATAACTTCACTCCTGAGAACACTCAGGTAGTCACTATCATCTCATTTATTGAAAATCTTGTATAACAGCATCCATTTTTCATTGCACGAACCATAATCAGTGTTCAGTTTGCTGACTCTCAGCATTTGACTCTTAGCAATGTTTTTAAATATATGATTAGTGTGCATACTTTTTCTATGCAAATACTTATTTGCACTAACCTTCTTCTAAAAGATACTTGTTTTAATGACATTACCTTCTTTCATTAATTTAACGTCCAAGAAGCATATTTCATGTTTACAGAAGTTCAAAGAGAACTTCAAAAAGTCAGTAGTGTTATTCAGAAACTCAATAAAATAGATTGTAAATACAAGGAAATAGTCACCCAACCTCAGCCGGCTACTATCGGTCTCATGGGGGGATGATGTAAATCCTTATGAATTTTTGGTAGGCCATAGAGTATTGGAGTAAAAGGACATGGTGTATTAAAATAATTAAAAAGATCAAACGAGATGTCATTATTAATTTGTAATTCATAAATAGCCATATTCACCTTTTGTATGTATTTAGAAACATCAAAACTATTAATCTTTAAAAAGTTGTTTCATCTTGCAAAAATTCATTCATAAAAATCAAATAGTCTTTTTTATTCATAATTACAATTGAACCCCCTTATCAGCTTGTTTAATTACAATTTCATTGTCCTTCAGCAATTTCTGTAAAGCATCAAACTCTTGCTGTATCAAATTATACAGCTTAGGAGCATCTGAGTTGATATACAGTTTCCCAAGTTGTTTTTCACAATTATTATTATTATTATTATTAAAAGCAGTGATATAAAAGTACTGCACTTTTTACACTTCTGAGTTTTATCTAAAACTACATCTTTAAACATCAACTTCAGATTTAAATTTTTCACAAATACTTTCAGGTCAGTTATTGCTTCAACAATTGGCTCCGTTGTGGCAGGAATAAGCTTAAGACCTTTACTTAGTAAGGAAATATCAGATGTTAAAGCCATGTCAGATAAATTAATAACAACTTGTCTATTATTCACACACTGTTTATTTATCAAGGAGGATTCAGAGACCTGCTCCTCATTTGTGGTCCTTTGTAGGTTTTTACTCCTTGTTCTCCTCCTTTTCTTCATATGTCTTCTTTCAGACGATTTGCAAACCGCTTCTCTACTTTATCTGGCAATTTTGGTATGATAGCCTGTCAAAAATCCTCAGAAGAAGGAATACTTGTCTCGAATACAAATGAATAAGCAGCCCAAATGTTAGTATGAGGAACAGTATTCATCGTAGATGAACTAGACACCATAACCACACCAGAAGATTCACTGTTTAAGGAAGCAGAAGTAGCATTACGAATGAATGTAGTACTTGTTTCCGGTAATGTAATTACATCTAATGTATTTAACTTCCCTCCTGAGTCGCTGTTGTTAAGTTCATATTAGCAGTTTCTTTTGTGTTTATTTTAGCTTTTGGCCAAGAAGAGATATTTCCACTTTCAAAATCATTAATGTCTCGTACAGGTTTGCGCCTCTTAATCATTTCAACTTGGCACTCATACTCATATGTTCTATCTAGCATTTGACAATAAAAATGCATATACTCTTTAAAACAAGACATATTTACAAGTTCAGACTCCATTTGACAAATCTATTATTTTAACTCATTTTCTACTGCCATAAAAATCAAGTTAATCAAATCCATATAATCAATACTCAACTTTAGGTTAAGTTCCTACCACCTCTTTAGGATCTCAGGGTAAATATTTCTGTATGATGGCATTTTTAAAATCCTTAGCCCTCAATGGGACAATGCTGAGCTCCAGAAGTGCAGGAAAAGCTCAGGTGTTGCCACTGAAGACGTTTAAATGCCTGTACTTTCTTTTCTAACAGCTGATTAACATTAGAAAATGCAGTTAAATCAGGAGCATCAGCAACAACAGGTTCAGATGGCTTAGAGGAATCTGCTGAAATAGTTCGGACCAGTGAATTAGATTTCACCACCAATAATCACCAAGTGAATGTTCCGTATTTTGCAAAAGAGTAGTAACAGTAGCATCATTAGGATGCTGTGCCATGTTTATATAAAATCAATTCTGAACAAGCACCCAAAGTGGATTCAAATGACAAAATAAATCAAAAACTAACAAAGATACAAGAACAATGAAACAGTAGAAAAAAAATTAAGAGGAGGTGATAGTAATAACTTATTAGAGATGAAGGCGTATGAGTGGATAATATGTTTGCAAGCTGATATTGAACCAGGTATTAATGCTGCTGTGAGTTTAAAACCTGTTTTAAAACATAAACAGAAGATGTTGAAATGATAATGTATTTTTATAAATTTATATATATACTTTTAAAATGTTTATATGAAGGATTTTTTTTTATTTAAATAGGTAACTGGTAATTAGCTTTAATGGTGGAAGACTGTGTCAAAATATTGAATTGTCCTTTACATCCACAATTACAGTGGGCAGTAGTAATAGCAATTGTACTATTTAATGAGATGCTTTTAACATTTTTGTAGTTTACACTGATGAAGGGTACTTCCCGAAAGCTTTGTATCTAATAAAAATGTTGGTTTGCATTCTTCAGTCCAATTTTTGTTGGTTTTGACAGTTTTCATTATAACTGTGACTGGGTTTACCATTTTCTGGGCCCTCTTTTTTAGTTTTTGAAATATTATAGCCAATATCAGGCTACAGAGCAAAGCACTGATTGGTAGGTCAAATATATTCAATTGTATACTGCCTTGACCCACATATTTGCTCTTGGAGTTAGTAGTGAGGCCTCCACTTAGCAGGGTGACAAATCCACCAAAAAAAGTCTCTGGGATAAATGCCTAGGGTCTATATGGTTGCCCTGGGCACCACCTAGTAAGAACTATGACCCTACATTGTCCTGACACCTAGCCTCTATTGGGTGTTTGCATTTCAGTGGGACTGCCCATCTCCCTCCTCCCAGGATGGGTGAGATGGAATCAGGCATTCACTCCTACCTTCCCTATTTGGTTTCTATGTTGCCTGGATCATTATCTTATTCAGGGTTTTCTTGGCAATCAGGCTTTAACCCTTTGTGCATGCAGCCAACTTCTTAGATTAGACAGATACATTCATTTTGCAGTTTTTCAGTTGGCCTGTTCTATCAATTATTTACCCACTGAACTACATGATTTTATCTATCTATGATGGCCACTGTTTTGTAAGATCTAAATATGCAGCTTGTGTTGCCAGTCCCCATCCTATTCTAATGTTATTTATCACAAAAATGCCAATAGTTTAAGCAGAGAAGATCTCCCCTTAACAAAACTTTATTATTTTGAATCTGTTAATATAAGACATTATCTTTTATGGTACAATCACTTATTACATACTTTCTAAGTCTGCACAGAATACAAGTGATTCTAGCCAGTCTATAATAGTTTGAATCTGATAGAGTAGCTCCATATTGTACCTTGTGCCTTGACACCATACTTTCAGAACATGTCCAGTTATATTGAATTTACAGGAAAGACTATGCATGTGTTTTAGCCAGTTATTCTTCATACTATATATAAAACTGCATATAGTGCTCTTCAGTTTTGCACTGTGGTTATACTAGTACCTGTTATAATGGGGTGATCATCATTAGAAGAACTGGTATAATGCTTATAGCCTTTGATATTTTGAAGCTGGTACATAATCGATCTATCTTTCTGCTAAATATCTGTTTTTAATTAAAATAAGATATTTTTCCAATAGTTAATGAATGTCTGCTTTATTCACTGATTTTCCTTAATTTTCTAACATAACTGAAGAGCTTCTTATTGTTGCTTAAAGTCTAGTTCCATAGTCAGGCCTCACTGGTTTGATCTGTTCAGCAAAATCTTTCTGCAGTTTTTTATGCCGTGTCTATTTACTGACTTACAATTGTTTACAAAGCTGTATAATTGTTTTTATCTGCTGTATAGTTTACCGATTTTGTAATCCAGCCATACTACTTTGTTTATTATACTAGTTAGCTATTACTACTGTCCACTGTAATTTTGGATGTAAAGGACAATTCAATATTTTGAACAGTGATGATTTTAAAATATTCAACTTATCTGATTTTTCTCTAACTGAATGTGCAGTGTCCTTATTTCAATACGGTTTTCAGTTTATTTCCAATTTTAGGGTGGACATTGCAAAAGTTTTAATCCAACTGAAATTGTATACCACGCAGTTAAATTTATGTTTTTTTTTTCCAACACAGCTGATTTTACCCATGAAGTAAGTACTAACAGGAAAAGTGTACTTTTATCCCCACCTAATCCGCTTGTCTCCAGTGTTGAAAGAATATGCAAAAACAAATTTAGACAACTGCATAAGGTTGGCAGAAATTTATAGATAATTTGTCGTTGGAGGAAAGAGAACTCTTAAACTTCATAAAGATAAACTAAAACAATGAGTATAAAGGTCACACAGGAAAACCAACTGGCTAAAAAATGCAAAAAGAAAAATCTAGCAAAACTAGACTTTCCACTGTGTGATACCTTAAACCTCTCGTATCAGAGGCAACATGGGATATATGGAAATTACCCCTTAAGGATATCAGATGTTTCAGCTAAATGGCAATTCTGCATTTCAGGACTTTTTCTTTTACTTTTACCTTTAAGTCTACTTATGGAAAATTTCAGGCCAATAAAGACAAACCCCTCTAGCTGTGGACATGCATGTTTCTGCCTTCTTATGACATCATCAGCACAGCATAAGAGGAATGTTTGACTTTTGGAAACACAGGATTGTCTACCCAACTGATATCCATAAACATTAGGGGGTCTACAAAATATCCCAACCAACAAACTAAAACAATGGGTATAAAGGTCACACAGGAAAACCAATTGGTTAAAAAACACTAAAAGAAAAATCTAGCAAAACAAGACTTTCTACTGTGTGATATCTTAAACCTCTTGTATTGGACATTCAGAATTGCCATTTAGCTGAAACACCTGATATCCTTAAGGGGTAATTTGCATATATCCCATGCTGTCTCTGATACAAGAAGTTTGCTAGAATTTTCTTTTTGTGTTTTTTATCCTGTGTGACCTTTATACTCATTGTTTTAGTTTGTTGGTTGGGATATTTTGTAGACCCCCCCTAATGTTTATGGATATCAGTTGGCTAGACAACCCTTTATTTCCAAAAGTCAAACATTCCTCTTATGCTGTGCTGATGATGTCATAAGAAGGCAGAAACATGGATGTCCGCAGCTAGAGGGGTTTGGCTTTATTGGCCTGAAATTGTCCATAAATAGACTTAAAGGTAAAAGTAAAAGAAAAAGTCATGGACATTCAGAATTGCCATTTAGCTTCTGAAACACCTGATATCCTTAAGGGGTAATCTGCATATATCACGTGTTGCCTCTGATACAAGAAACTTCATAAAGATGGATAGGAGTTTAAGAATAATGAAACCAGATAAAGGCAGGAGGATGGTCATCATGAACATTCTTGATTATTCCCTAAATATGTAGGAATTGTTATCAGATGAAATTACATATAAGAGGGTGTCTAAAAATGAAAGTAACATCACTTATAATAAGATTGATGTGATGTTAGGTGACTTATTATTACAAGGGTTTATTGATAAAGTCACCTTTGATTATTTAACTGTATCTAAACCTTTGATCCCTGCCCTGTTTGGGATACCGAAATAATATAAAAATCAAACTGACCCCTCATTTAGACCAATAGTTGATAGAAAGGGTTTTAAAATAGAACCATTAGAGAAATACATTGATACACTATCTAAGACATGTTTTGACAATTCTATATATATATATATATATATATATATATATATATATATATATATATATATATATATATATATATATATATATATATTATGAGACTCTTGGCATCTTTTAGAAAATATGAAGTCAGTTAAGTTAGAAGAAAATTTACTGTTTGTTACTATTGATGTAATTAATTTATTTATTGCAATTCCCCATTCTGAAGGAAAGTATTTATTTTATGAGTTTTTAATTCAACAAGAAATTATGTCTACAGAGGAGATTCTGGTGATTGACACCCTATTAGAGATAGTTCTTAGCAATAATTTCATTTAGTTAAAGTGTGAATATTTTTTTACCAGACTTCAGGGGTAGCTATGGGGGCAGCCATTGCCCCTAGTTATACTAATGGGGTACTTGCTGAATGGGAAAAATGTTATGTATTCAATTCTGAGTTCCAGACATTGATCCACACATACGTCAGTTTTTTTGGATCATATCTTAATATTCTGGAAGGGTACTGTCAAAGAATTAACTTTGTTTATTAAATATTTAGAGACGACTACTAGTTTTTTAAGGTTCACTTTCCAATATGACTGTGATAGGATTACTTATTTGGATGTAACTGTAGGTAAAGATAGGAATTCAAATAGATTCACATCTACTATTTATTTAAAAAAAGACTTTCTCGAATTCCTATCTCCATTTTGATAGTTGGCACCCCTTCATCAAAAGAAGAGAACTGTTAAAGGACAGATGGTATGCCTGTCAAGACTGATAAATACAGATGAGAATTTTGAGACAGATATTCACAATTTGTAGGCCATGTTTAGAGATAGTTACCCTAAAAAATCTATTAATGTCTGTCAAAGAAGTTTTAAGGGTAGGACAACTAGTTTGCCCCCCCCCCTTTAATTAAAAGAGTACCAACCTCACCTCTGAAATGGGATATTCTAATTCTGAGTTAGTACAAGGAAGAAACAGGATGTTATGATTTATATTACCATTTCATCAGAAAATAACAAAGTATGTGGGAGCTTTCAAACAACTATGGAACTCGGAATTTCCTAGACAAATGAAGGAAGTTATTGGAGGACAACCTATGGTAGTTTATAGTAAGGGTTTTAATATTAAGAACTTGATTGAAAAACAAATTGAAGGACTTTTTATTAATTGGGTACATTGTATGAAAAAGTGTGGAAGATGTAAACTATGTAAGTTTATACATGAGGGTCCCTACATACTAGTGTAGGGTTTCCCGCAAAGTTTATCATGTCCTGGCAAATGTGACTGTAACATGATGCATATGGTTTATGTCACCACATGTACTGGTTGTATGGCATTTTATGTAGGAAAAACAATTTGGAGACTTAGAGACCGTATGAGGGAACATCTCTATTACGTCAAAAAATGTCATTCTAATAATGCATTGTACAAACATTCTATCACTTGTTCAAACTTTAAGAAATTTACATTTTTCATTATAGCATGAGTCCTTAGATATGTTAGAAGGAACTATGTTGATAACAGGTTGGAATTAAAAGAATTGATATGGCAATTGAGATTAAATGTAGGCCAACCCCCAGGACTTAATGAGTCTATGTCTAGTAATTATAGTAAACATAGGTTCATAGGTTCATAGATTAGTACTAAACTAACTGCCCTTGTGAGCCATTTTAAGCCTAGCCAATTATGCCTTGTGAGACTCAAACCCTGTACCTTGTGTTTGTAAGCTAAACACCTTAACCATTAAGCCACCCTCCCAACCCCTTAGGGCAAATATATTGTGAAGTTTTACTAGATATCAGTTGCACTAAAAACAGTACATCTAAAACAGTATTTTTAAAATAATACATTTAAAGCATTTACAATATATGTACATTTTTATTTTTATAAAAGGAAATATGTTTATTTATATTCAATTGGATGTCTTATTAACACTGTTTTGCATTATGCACACATATTATCTATGGATATATATGGTTATAAAGTCATTTAAAAATGTTATGTATGGATAGATTTAGGTAAGGTCAATCATTACATTGATAGATATCAATTTGTTTTTTTAATTTTTTTTATAAAATTCTTAGATACTATACATTCAATTTATTTATTTGATACACACAATTTCACTTTAACAACCAATTTATATTTATTGATTGACTGTGATTGGTGGATTTTTATTTAAAAGTAATGAGGAGCTGGTTGCTTGCAACTCTAATGAAGTCCCATCAATCAGGGACAAAACATTTAGTTCTGCCAGTGTGTTTGAATAAAGTGTATTTTTAATATTCAGTGGAATTGGTATGTCAATTCTCAGCTGTATTTACTTGTATCAGAAGTACTTCACAAGCATTTAGAATTGCAATTCAATCTGCCATTAAGCAGTTCATTTGTTACGGACATGAGGATCCAACGTTTTAGTGCCTGCTGAACTTCCAGTTTGGATACTAGTTAGTGTATTTATGTCTTGACAATATGTACTTTTGGATGCAGCATGTAATAATACAATCAAAACAATTGTAAACTTCCTGTGGTATAATATAAGGGTCATTTCAATGATGTGACCAATATTTATAAATAAGGATTGCACTTATCTAACTGTAGTTACCTTTAGCACAGCCAAAACACAGAAGATGATTCACAATGAGCAGTTACTAATTTGTAGGTTAAATATGATAGTATATTGGTTAGTGTTAAAAGGTGAGGGGTTTAATATTGGAGACAACAGTAAGGAGCCTAATTTGTTATTGCAACAACAGGTATCTTGTTACCCCTGGTTGGGTAATGAACAATTTATTAATATGCAAGCACATTCTAGAACCCATCATATTTGGTGTTATATACTGTCATGGTTCAATTAAAATATCAGATGCTGTAAATTAAATTATGATAAAAATGATTTAATTTGTTCTGCATTTTCACTGGCTTTTATTATGGGAAGCCAAACAAGTTACTTAGAATTACTTATTTAAGTAAGGAAGAAAAACATTTCTGTTGGTTCATGTTTGCAGTGAAATGACATTATCCATGTAAACTATAAGTCTCCAGCTATAAAGATTGTTCCCTTCCCTTACAAAATAGAAATATATATATATTTTTAATTGATATATCTGCAGTTTAATCAGTATAAATCTTGGCTGCTTTCTCAGCTTTACATTGGGAATATTTATTGTATATGCTTTTTCTATTTCAATATCATCAACAGAAACTCCAGTCAATATGCCAAGGCTTTTTTCACGAAGTCTTTACAATCCTTCCCTTCAGTTTGTTCTGGTACTGCTGTAAACCAAACATTGTCTCTGTTTGACCTATCCTTGAGTTCACCCATTTTCTATGCCATTTTTTCATATTTGAATTGCTGTTCCAACATTTTTCTTTCATCTCCTTTTCAGCAGTATGCATATCAACTATTTCTTCTGAATGCCTAGTTAAAGAATAGTATATTCCTTGCAGCCTTCTACTATTTGTGTGTGTGTATATATATATATATATATATATATATATATATATATATATATATATATATATATATTATTTATTTATTTATTTTTTTTTCCAACAGGGACCCAATTGTCTTGAAAATCTTAGTGTGTAATTGGTAAGTCTCTCTCTCTAAGGTGACTTACGAATGTTGTCATCACTACCACAACTACTTCTGGTCTCCTTCTGGGTTTTCAGAGTTGTCCTCCCTTTTTTTCACTTTTCTTTTCCTTATTAACATTCTTGATATCACAGGCACTTCAGGTAACAGATTTGTTAACACTTTACAGCAGTTTGCAGCCTTTTCTAATTTAAACTGTCCAGAGCTCTGTTTTTAGTTGCTTACACTATTGCCACCATCTTGAAAACATTGAAAGTAGGCATTTTGTGGATTAAAAGAAGTGTTAGTATTCCTATTTTTCTAGCTTACACAGACAGATGATGCTATAGTTGTAGTTAAAACAGGCTATGGATGAAGGAAAATTATTTTAAACACGTTATTACAAAAAGTAGAATTGAATAAAGAAAAAAACAAAGGATTAGGAGGAGGCATAGTAAAGACAGAAGGGGTTCATTTCTCAAGGAATTAAAATTCTTGTTAGGAATTAAATTTGGTAAAAGAAAAGTTTAGGGAGTGAGTTATGGCAAACCTTTAAGATTTTTTAAAGAAGAAAGTATAGTTAATTACTTCAGTCACAGTGGGGGAAATATCATATTTAGCAAATATTTATATTATTCCAAATAGTAAGGTGAATTAAATTTTGCAGATAATCTTCAACGTTATGTAGGTCTCCAGGTTGTCCAGTTAAAAGTTGTGTTTTACGTAATGAATGACAAGGAATTAAATACAGGTTTAATAAATCCTGTAGTATACTATACTGTATCTCTGCAAGTATATTGGATTTTGAGATACAGAAAGAATAAAAGGGATAGCATAACTGTAAGAAGTTTTGATGTGATATATAAAGAATATTTGAAAAAGAAAAAAACAGATCATAGAAAAATGCTGCAATGAGAAAGTGAAAGAATATTGGAATAAAATATTTCATGGAAGTTAAATCTACAAAAACAGGAAGGAATGGGGTAGTAATATTTTGATAAAGTTTTATTGTCTGAATTCTTGGGAGAATTTAATTGAAGGCATTATTTAAGCCAGTAAAAGAAGAAAGGTAATAATGTGTCAAGATTTTTTGGGAGATTGTCTATTAATAAGTTACCAGTGAATGAAAATATGTTGTCTAAATTAATATAGGAAATATTGTGTTTCTGTTGTAAACAAACATAATTTATTTTTTTGGAATATGAGGGGGTTAAGAAGTTATGGGAAATTCTATTTAAAGAAAGAAAATATGAAAATATAATGACTGGAAGCATTGATGTGAATATGATAATCTTCAGATATTATGAATAAAATATGAAAAATATCTGGAAAAATAGACAAGTAAAATTTTGGGATAATCTAGGAAATTTGGAATGCTAGAACAAATGAAGTATTGTTTATTAAGAAAGGTATTTTATCAGAGAATGTAAGAAAAATAAGACTATCAAAAAACAAACAAACTCTGTTGTGAATGCTGCAAGAGATAGTGCAAGTTCATTAGCACTTTCGTCACAGTTATCATGACACTTCATCAGGAAAACTACCTGCCTAGAACTTCCTGCTCAATAAATACAGAAAGCTTAGAGTGCATGATTTAATCATTGACTTCACTTCCTGTAAACAGCCTATGCATAGGCAAAACAATTACTTCAAGTGTATACTTAAATAAACAAAGATGAAAAAAATGAATAAAAACAATAAATAAGAATCTTATGAATTAAAACAAAAACAGTGTAGAACAAAACATAAATGAAACAAAATAACACGTTCCAAAGGATAAACCACGAGAGTCCTAAGATTAAGCACTTTCATTCTTTAATATTTTACTACAGAACTTCCTCAGAATCTTTTTACAAAATGTTTCCATATCATTTAAATACTCTCCAGGCTTTGTGCCAAAAACACACATAACCAATTAACTACCATTCAAAGCACATGCACTCCGTGAAATACAATATTTAAATTAGTTTCAAAATTCTCAAAAAAGAAACATATCTTGGTATTCAGGACCAATCATTATGCACCAAAAACAAGCCAATCATAGATTGTAATGGCTTGTTTTTACCAATCAGAAAATAGATTCCACCAATCAAAAAAATAAAACAAAAACAAAAAAAAAAAAACAGTGTTAAAATCCATTATCAAAAAGTGATGTTCCCAAATGGGCTCTCATCCAAATGCTATTCAGGCTTGATCCTGTTTAGCTTCTAAAGTCAGATAAGATCAGGCATATTTGTTCTAAACTAATAATTTGCTCCCAAAATAAAACATTTTATGTTAATCATATCATTTAATCCTGATGGGCAATCTTCCATGCATGCTATTTGCCATCTAGATTCACAGCATTCCATGTGAACCTTATAATCACCTTTTACAGCCTGGATTGCTACTCAGTTAATGACAAAGAATGTGTACTTCCTAAAACTTTCACAAATCAAAGCTTGTTTAGCCAATGCATTATTTGCATTGTGTTTTTTGATGGGTAAATTATGTTCATAAATTCTAGTTTTAAACATCTCAATATTTTACACACACATATATATATATATATATGTAAAATGTGAATATGAGTCACATAAACCCAAATAACCTACCCCAATGGAAGTGCAGTCAAACCTTTTCTTAGCAGTAAAAACAATGTTGTGAGCATTCAATGTAATACTTAAACTGCTTGCTATATAGAGGCACTGTTTGCAGCATCTGCACCTGAATGTGCCTGTCCTTCTCCCTACTGTTGTATTGCTTCTCTGTGAAAACCTTTCTCAAATGGTTTTTATACTGTGTTTCTATTTGTAAGTGAACAATGGCTTTGAACCTATCTGAGCCATGTTTCTGTTGCACAGAATACATTTCCAATTAACTGTCAGTATGTTTTTTTTTAATGTTCATATCTGTAGATATAGGAAGGGGAAAGGCATTCCTA
The DNA here is from genome assembly GCF_019279795.1 of Protopterus annectens. Taxonomy (NCBI): domain Eukaryota; kingdom Metazoa; phylum Chordata; order Ceratodontiformes; family Protopteridae; genus Protopterus; species Protopterus annectens. The sequence goes on along the minus strand of NC_056748.1, from coordinate 763,312,142 downwards.
AAACCAGTCATTTTGTTATTCTGGACTATCGGCATTACTAAAGGATCTGTTGACAATTGAAGCTCAACTTTATTTTGGATAGGTCGTGCCATGTCCATTCTGAGTAATAACACTTCTTGCTCAGTTTTATTTAACCAATCACAGGTGTAACCTTGTTCAAAAAAGTAACCCCTTAGAGTAAAACGTTCACTGCTGAAACATTTATTGCAACTAGTCAATCTGCTAAGTCCGATATACTAACCCTTTAAAACACTTTTTTCAAGTGCTGAGGGTGCAAACTGTGTTTATGTAAATATTGGTTGACAAAACTACCTTTACGGTAAATCTAGCTTTGAATATATCCCTTCTCTTGTACAAAAGTGAAGGTCACATCAAGATAATTAATTGACTTGCCAAAACCACCTTTAGTGAATTTCAAAAAAACTTGTACTCATGTTCAAATCATTGAGAAGCAAATTAACTTCATCCTCTTATCTATTCTATATGATTCCATATGAAAAGCAAATCATTGATATATATTCGATAAAAAAGCACTTTGTTGAATAGCGGAGGTTGTTTTAACATCTCTTGTTCTCAAAGTACCATTACCAAATTTGCAAAGGCTGGTGTAACTCTACTTTTCTGTTTATAAAGGATTTCATCAAACCAGAAAAAATTGTTTTGAAGTACCAGAGATAATAACAAACATATGGTGTTTATAGTGTTCACATTTAAATTTGAGAATGATGACAAATATTCCCTTATGGCTTTTATTCCATCTTGTTGATCTATACATATGTAAAGAGACACAACATCCAAAGATGCAAAATGCCAATCTGCAAAACATGCCTGATGTTTCTTTAATAATTCCAATAAATACCATGAGTCTTGAAGATAAAATTCTGAGGATTGTACTATTGGGTTCAAAATATAATAAAGATACCCTGAAATCTGTTCAGTCTTGCATTTCCATGCTGATACCACTGGTCTAAAAGGTGGATTCATGGCATCTTTGTGTACTTTGGGAATTCCAGATAATTTCACCATTTGAGATAACTCAACCTTCATATATTCATAAATATCACAATCCAAATCCCCACAAAGGGAAAGTTCATCCAAAGTACTGTCTATCATGGAAAAGCATTTCAACACTTGAATATTATTAGTTTTTTCATAACAATGAGTGTCAGATAACAACTGTTCCATTATTTTGTTAAATTTACTGCTGTCCATCATCAACTAAAGTCCCACCGTTATCCAATCTCATAATACAAATGTCTCTATTAGATGACAATTCAGTTAGGGCTTTTCTCTCAGAACCACTCTAATTGTATATCCTGTGCAGAAATAATGCATTCATGCTCTCCCTTTCCTCCTCCCTCTCTGGGCTCCATTCTGAGCCCTCTGATAGGACTCAGTTCCGTAATTGTCCTGATAAACCACCCTCTGGTTCCTCAGTCTCATGGACCTTCTCAGAGGGGGGTGTGATAAAGGGACAGCCATATCAGAATAAGAAGCCCCTTGACTTGCAACGTGAACTGAAAGAACTACAATGGCAGCTGAGGTTGAATGCCATAATGCCCGCCGGACTAAATGATCAATGTTCTACTCACAGTATTTTAAAATTAAGAGCTAGTTCTGAATGGTAATTTAAATGTGATATTTGAATGTTCATCCATTCTGTTTTACATATATATATATATATATATATATATATATATATATATATTTTTTTAGACATGTTTTAATGTATATATTTGCATTTTTTGGCATGATTTGTATATTTTAAGTGTCTCAGTTATAATTACTGTGCCTTTAAATGAGTCTTTTAGTGTTAATAGGATTTCCAATCAGATGTGCTTTATGTATATAAGGTGGCTGCTTTTAGGTTATTTTATTCTGTAGAAGTCTCATGTACTGTCGAGATGAAAGCGCTAAATAAAACAAATCATTTGTGTGGTTCCAGTCTTCGTGTTGCTTTTGGGTTTATTTCAGTGGATTTTTGTTTGGTTTGTTGTACTTCACAGTTTGTGGGTGTCATACACAACAGGGAGACTGTGGACAAGCACATACACATTACAGTTGGAAACTACAGAAATCTATGAGTGATTTGACTGCAATAGTGATGCAACTATTGTTTAAGGTCTCTGCTTCAAGTACTGGTAGTAACTGGGAAGAGCAGACATCCTAGTATCATTCTTCTATTTTTTTCTTAACTTAATAATGAAGATATTACACCAGGACAAAGATTCCCGGTGAGAGATGAGAGCCAATCGGGTTCTCTGCATTCTTTGAGTGGCAGGCGAAATGGACCAACAGCTAACATGGCCCTCTACAACAAGACTTCTTCATTGCAGGAATGGCTTGAGAATAATGCAAATCAGCGTTTTGAACCTGTTTCCTCACCAGAGAGTTCAATAACTGTAGATAAACAATTGAAATTATTTGAAGATGCCGTTTTTAAATACAGATGGCTTATTTACAGGAGTGTATATGGGTCGAGCATATACCGAAAGGCCTGAGGATGTGGAAATATCATTCTGGTCTAGAGAAGGATTCTGATTTACATCGGGAATTGTTTGCCCTCTTCAACTGGCATGGTTGCAAACTTTAGCAGGTACTTATTAATGACAAGGAAAGAAAGATGCTTAAGTTAAATGAGACTATTAACAGAATTGATAGGTCATTACATATGGACCTTGTGTTTGAAACTAAAAAAGACATTTACTTTAATGTATTTGTTAAAACAGATTGTGCCATAGCAGAACTGAAAAACAGAAAAACTAAAAAGTTGTTGAGAGATGAAATGGACTATGAGAATGGTACTGCTTATTCCTCACCACCCCCCTCACTACTAATTCCACTAATAGTTCTATTGATATTAATGTTGTTGCATTGGAACATGAACATGAACTTGCAAGTCAAGAGTCTCCTTATTCTGACATGACTGACCCTTTATCACACCCCCCTCTGAGGAGGTCTGAGAGACTGAGGAACCAGAGGGTGGGTTATCAGGACAGTTATGGAACAGAGTCCTTTCAGAGGGGTCAGAATGGAGACCAGAGATGGAGGGGAAGGGGGAGAGCATGAATGCATTATTAATTTCTGGACTGGATTTTGATGTGGTATATACAGTGATAATAAATTGTATATCCTGGATTTTTTTGCCTATTTTATTCTTTAAATCAGACTCAACATACTCTTGAAAATCTTGCAACATGTTATATAAAACTGAATTGTAAGTACTTCTTTTATGTGGTTTCTGCAAGTCTTTTTGATACTGTGGAGTGTCATGTAAGATGTAACTTAAATATAGTGTTTTCAAGTACAATCTAAAATCGACAATGATATTGGTCAGACTTGCAGATTGTGGTGGAATAAAAGACAGTCCTTTCTTTAGTACTTTAAAATGCTTGGGACACAATGTCGCAGAGCTAAGATTCAAGGCAACTGGACCAAAATCTGAATTAGATGTTTCAATATTTGAATTTAATGTTTCCAACAATGTCCCCCTTTGTCTTTGAATTTCCCTCTTTGGCACCACTTTGGGGTTCAGGAAAAACTACCGACTAAAACTTCCTGTTTAATAAATAAAGAAAGCTTAGAGTACAGGATTAAACATATGCAAAACGGTTACTTCAAGTGAATACTTAAACAAAAACAAAGATGAACAAAAATAAATAAAAATAATAGAAAAAAAAAATAATAAAAATCTTATGAATTAATGTTACATTTAAAAAGCCATGGCCTCAAGCTCAATGCCAAAAAGTGCATTTTCATTCCTTTTGGTAATAACTCAGTACCCATGAACTACCACATAGGTGGTAGTCTACTTAACACCGAAAGTGTGATAAGAGATCTTGGGACACAGGTGGACAGTAGTCTCTCCTTTGATAATCACATCGCTGCAGTAGTCAGGAAATCCTTCTATGTGGCACACTTCATAACAAAAGGTTTCTCATCCAGGGAAAAAAGAGGTCATTGTTCCCCTCTGCTCGTCACTCATTAGACCCATTATAGAGTACAATGCCCCTTTTGGTATGTACCTCACAAGACATCTACAACAACTGAAAAGGTAACAGAAATACCTCACAAAGAGGATTACCGGCCTCAAAGAGATGCCCTATGCAGACCATCTCAAAAAACTGCAGCTTTACTCCGTTGCATATCGCCTACTCAGAGGCAATCTCTGCCTAACACACAAAGCTATGTCAAACCCAGAGCTTTTAGACATGCTCCACTTAAAGAAATCCCAATCCCGACGAGCTACACACTCTAGGGACCTAAACCTCGTCACCACAATAAACAGAACATGCTGGAGGGATAAATTCCTGTCCCAGAGACTTCCCATACTCTGGAACAAACTACCTATCTATATCAAACAAAGCTCCTTATTAGCACTCTTCAAGAAAAATCTTGATGATTGGATGGGAGATAGGAAATTCACCCTGGGGATCACTTCTGTGGCTCTGCTCGACAGTGGCACAGGAAAATAATTTTCTTGGGTGGCGAAAGCCAGGGTACCTTTGGCTAGGCTTATATAGGCCCTAGGGCCAATAGCCTAGTACCTACATATGAACCTATGAACCTATAAATAACATATGATCTAGAACGTTAACCACAAGTATAAAAACATTAAAAATGTGCATGTTATAGACACAAAACAGAAACACAGTTTGTAAATACAGCATATATGAAAAATATGAGTACACTCTATTAATACACTTATAATTTACCAGCCTTATGTTTTAATAAACTATTGATAGAAGGCTGCCATTTAGTCCAGGGGAAACAGTCACATTACATCTGTTCTGCCAAAAAAAACTCATGCACTTCTAGTAATGTTTTCAAATTCCCACCGCTCAATAATTGCTGAACTTTTTCAATAACACAAAATGTGATTTTAATGAAACTACACAAATAATAGAATGCTTGAATAGAGCATTCTTGTTGTCACAAGTTTTAATACTAAATAGTTTCTTGTAAATTCTCTTCCTAAGCTAATTTTACCAATATAAAATGCTATACACTGCTGGCATATAACAACGTACACCACACCTCTAGAAGTATAATTACATTTTCCAGTGCTCTCAGTTCTCACCTGGTTCACTGGAGTTGCTTTCTTTGCTTCATGAATATATATGCACATATGCACATTGGTTACAGCAAACACTTTTTGTCATACCAACACCAACCGCTTTGTACTAATTTACCATTTTCCATCATATTCTGGAGATTTTTGCCTTTTTTGTAAACAAAATGAACATCAATTCTGAATTTACTACTAGGTTGGGGATGTCTTGCCTCAGTAGTTCTCCAGTTCTACTCAGAGTACATGGATGCTTTTGACCAGATTACATGGACTTCCTTCAGTGCTCATCTTGTACCTACTTGGATGTTTTCTCTGTTGTGATAAATCTTTTTATGGATCAAAAAGAAACATGCACGTAAAAATCATTTTGATAAAACTTCCTGAATTTGTTTAACTTGTACAAATTGTTCTCAGATGAGTGATTTGCATGGCATTCTCATACTGCCTCTGAATTAAGTTTCCCTTTGAGCCGTGTTTGTTGGTTCGCAAGTACACTTAGGGTTGGGACTCTTACTGCTACTGGCCAGGTTTATAGTTTATTCCATTTTATTACCATCTAATATGGAGTACTAAAGAGGCTTCTGAAGTTTGTACGTCATCTGTGTTTGTGTAATTATGGACATCCCAACAGTAGCTTGATGAACAAATGGTTGAATAATATCACTAGGCTGAAACATGCATTCATTGAAGGAGGTAAGTGCAGTCATGGATTACCCTTGCCTTAAGGTGCAGTCAGCTCAGAGTTAAATAAGTCTGGGAGGCTTACTTCCCATGAAAAGCATGTCAATTGTAAAACTGATTGCACTGCTTGCCATTGACTTACTTTTTAACAAAGTGGGTTAGGATGGACTACTATAGAACTTAAGCTACGGCTACTATAATTCATGAGGTTCCATTTCTTTTGCAGCGCTATTTAGGAAATATTATTATCTGTATGCCTGTATGTGTGTGTATTTGTATGCACCTACATGCCATGAGCATATGTATATGTGCATATGTATGTGCATGTAGTGGGGTAAGGGTTCATCCTAGTCAAACAGCTATTCTGGTGCAGCAGTGAACAATCATTATTTTATGTGAAAACAGCACATGGAAAATATAAACAGAATTGTAATCTGCATAGAAAACATAATCTGATGTCATTATAGCACTGTGTACAAATTATATATGTGAAGTGATGTATCTTTTATTCCTGAAGAATGGTTAGTACAGGAGATTAAGACTATAAGCTGTTAATAAACTGCTTTCTATAGGGTACAGGATTTGATTCTACCTTCCTCTGTGTGACATTCAGCAAGCCACTTAATCAAACAGTATTCATGTTGCCTTTGAAAAGGGACACGCGTCCATTAGGTTATGCAGGTAACAAATGTAATAAAAAAGACTACTTATTTTCAGAAACCGTTCCACCACTTTTCAGTAGGCTGCTGCAAAGTCATACATCTAGACAGTTCTACGGAAGTATTATATTCAAATCATTAATGTTGTTGTGTTTCTTTTCTTTAACCATGTAAGGCTCTGTGGACATAAATATCTGTTTTCAGGATTGTTCTGTAATGTGGGATAATTAATTTGTTCCAAATAACACATTGTACAAATGGCACATGTAGAAGTTAAAATCAAGGATGTTAGTTAATGGCATTCACAACTTTTCATGCTAAAGTTTAAGTTGCACATATTACTCAAAAGTTAGATCCCTGTCTGTTGTCTGTATGATATTCTAGATGGAGGGGGTATGGCATGTATAGAGGAAAATGTATTTGTTGTACGATTTAAGTTGAGGGACAGAGTGCTGTGAATGCATGTTGCAGCCTACCCACTTTTAATAAGTCTACTTTCCTCTGCCTGACTGCATCAATTGCATAAAAGTGTTTACTAACCAGGAGCAAAGCCTAGCCCACTGCCCATTACTTAGTTATAACAGTACTATGATTTCCTGGCAGAAACAGTCATGAACTGCTGTTGTACAGATGTGGATGTTGCTGTTTCTACCTTCTGGCTGCTCTCCACATATGCATGAAGCTCAGTACTCCTTTTACAGATTATGTATTTGTGCAAATGCATACAACCTACACAGGCTGCCTTCAAGAAAGAAAATGAAAATTCATTTGCAAGATCTGAAAAATGGTTTTACTGATTTATTCAGTGTATTCATTCCTAACTGCAACCTACTAGTATTATTATTAGGATAGACATTATCTTGTGCTATGTTACTCATTTCATTTAATAAAAAACAAAAAACAAAAAAAAAAAAACACTGGCATGCTTTAACTGACATAATGGCCATTTGTGTATGCACATATGAACAGATGTCCGAAAATGCTTACATTCTAGAATTGGTAGTAGAATTACTGACAGTTGGCAATGCTGTCTTCAAGGGAGCGTGGCTTTTGTTATTTCCATGTAAATGTGATAGCTAATTTCCTCTAACTTTCCTCCTGTGGATAACACTAACCATCTTGTGTCTCTCTCACAGCTGACAGTCCCTTTCAAGTGCAGAACATTAAAGAGTAATTATCTGCTATAATAAAACATCAGATTTACACTAGTTATGTTTTACTATCATTGTTTTATTGTTCTTTAATGTATATTTGTTTAATTTCTATTTCTGTGGTAGCATACTGAACATTAAAGGTAATGCAACAATTTTGTATTTTAAAACCTGCATCTGCCCCTCCTGTTTGTGACATCACAGTCAAAATACAATCAGCATAAGGTTAGTAGGAGACACATGAATTTTTAGAATGACGCATTAAGGCTAGGCTATTAGTATTTCAACACCGAACATTAAAAAATACATGCTTGCAGCAATTAAAGTACAGTATCTTATTTATGACCAATGTGACTCTTTTAATTTGGACCTTCCTTGACCCATGAGCTAATGATCAAAGTGGCAGAGTTGATCAATATTGTTTGCAGTAAAGAAAATTAATATTTTTGCAAGTACCATTTGAATTGATCTTGTATCTAGATTTTTGATCTAAATGGGCATATCTCTAAAAGTACATGAACAGGAGATGTGCCAAAGCAAATAAAGAATGTGCCATAAAGCTATGCATAGCATGTAGGCACTGGCATATTATTACAGTATCACATTTATTTTGCATGCAATGCAGTAAAACAGGAAATTTTGTACTTAGGATTATTGTGTGTGATGCAGTCTACAAAGTTAGAAATTGTGGGAATTTGTGGAAAATTGATGTGACAACAATATACAATTGTGTGACTTACAGATATAAGAGAAACAGATTACACTTCTCTCAGAGCAGTGCAGAACAAGAACTAAATGAAACATAAGGATGCAAAGGCAGAAATCAACTAGGGCAGAAGAAACAGCATCTGGTGATGAAGTGAACAGACTTACAACTGGAACAATGAATAAGATAGTAAAGAGTAATAGATGCAGTCCTTTGAAGAGAAAGGTACAGGCAACATACACAAGGTGTACTGCAGGCAGTGTGCAGTGGGGTCAGGAACTGCACATAGGATCTCAACAGATGCAGGATGCATATCCACACTGAAGTTGTACAGAACAATACACACACACACACACACACACACACACACACACACACACACACACACACACACACACACACACACACATTCATTAGCATGTACATTTTCAATGAGGGTGTGCCTAAATAATCTATAGATATTTACAAGCTAGCATCCACAAGAAGTAGAAGTTCTACTCCACCCATGATGATGACATACCCAGGACCTTACAGACCACAACTTATTCTGCTACAACTGTCAAGCAGTGTGCAGAGATGTACATAAGTGTGACATAACTTTGTCATGAAGCAACACGTGTACACCATGATGGAAAATATGATGATGCAAATCACAATAACAGGGTGTCAATACAGCTTACATGCCATTCATAAGGCAAAAGCGATGTCACCACATCTAATGCAGGCAGCTATAACCCTCAAAATGGATCAGTAGCATACATACCCAGTGTAGAAAACAGGACTGTAACACAATGACATTATTCCTACGTGCATAGCTATGTTCACAATTAAAAAGGAGGCACAAGTATTAGCAGGTAGGTGAAGGATTGCTAGGTAAGTGGATGGACTAAATATGGTTCCCACACACACTAGCTTTTGAACAGCTGAAATAGTCTGGAACTGTGGTTCAGTACAATCTGAAATAAGAACTGGCAAGGGAGATCCATGACCAAACCAATGATGTGCTGCAGGCACTAACAGGAAAAGGTCATAGTCTTATTGCTGAGACAACACATTACAGATATGTATCTGCTTAAATGGGACCTTTCAGACACCAGCAGATGAAAGCATATGATTATCACAACAGACAAAATTCTATTTTCCTGAATTCCTTAGCACACTGCAAAGAAATTACAAAGCCATACATTTCCCTCTCAAAGCATTAACTGCTATAAAAATAACAGAACATTTAATAATATACTATGCCTTCCAAATATTCATTAGCTGCACTTTAGAAAACCATAGGCATTAAAACATTATCTGAACTTGACAGGGAAAAGGTAGCGTTGTGTCCTGCAAAAAAAAAAAAAAATGGCATATGTCCTGAGATTTTAGGAAAAAAATATTTCCTAACTTTTCATTAATAGTTGCACAAAACAGTTATTTTTATTGGAAACACCTACATATTATACAGTATAAAATAGCATAAGCAACTAAAATGCTATAATAATAAACTTTTATTTGGGCAAAAAAGTGTAGTTCTGTCCTTTGCACTGGCAGTGGGAATGTTTTGTCCAGCAAAATCTCACATTTCTACAAAAAATGTCTCAGTCTGGGCATTTGAAAAGGTGGCAACCCTAGAAAAAGGTAGGTTCATATTCAATAAAATGCCAGATAAGTGATGCCGGGGGTGCATAAACACTTCTATACCAAATACTCCAGCAGTTCATACATAATATGGTATTATAATAATGCTAATACTGCTGTCTAATCAAATGATTTTAGTCTAGTGATATACCCACAGGACACGTTACAGTTAGAAATGCTAACCTAGATCTTTGTTGCTGCTCATATCTGAAGACAGCAGATGTTTAACTGCCTACAGACAAACTTCAAGATTTCATGTTGAACCACATTATTTATCTAGTTACATTTTATTGTTTAAATATCGGCTATCTCACTTGTCATTTTATCTTAGACCATTTGGCATTTTGATCTGCTAAAGTTAGATTACAATTTGTAGGTTGAATCACCACTGTTGGTATTGGAATGGTAGACGCACCCATGTGTTGTGTACAGTCCCTGATTCTCTGTTGAGCCACTGAAACTTGTAATGGTAGATGCACCCATGTGTTATGTACAGTCCCTGATTCTCTGTTGAGCCACTGAAACTTGTATTATTTGGTGGTTTGTTGATAATTTGGCATTTGGTTTAATGGCTTCAGCTCTTGTCTGCATTAGTTTGCTAAAGGTGTCTCAACTGTGCTGACTTTCCGCAAATTGTTGCAGCTTATTTTTAATTGTAACAATATTACATTTGTTATATCAGTACTTCATAGCATGTGGATACAATGTGGAAAGTGCACTTGTGCTCATGTCTGGGGAATGAAGAACTTGTCTATTTGTTGTGTCTTTGTTGAAGTTTTGTTCATTTATGAAGTCCTTACTGATTTTGTGGAAGATTTTTCGGGAATATTTTCATTTAGGTCTGTGTCTCATGAAGAATCTGCTCCTATGTGGAAGGTGAATGTCAATTTGTGAACTCCCTTATTCAGAGTCTTCAGTGGGCATTCTCCAGCTTAATTTTGGAATTTGACTTATATTTGCTTCGGAAGCCATTATTTTGCAGGCTATTTTTTGACATTCAATTTTATATTTATAGTGCTTACTTTTGAATAACTTTGCATTTTTGTAATGTATTTTATTTGTTATGTGGAAATATTAGAGGTAGTAAAGTTAATGATACATGTTCCATATATAGACCCATGTTTAACAACATCCCTGGAAATATGTGTGTGTGACACCTGTCCAAATTCATAGATAATGGCTTAGAGTCCATTCCAAACACCTTGTGCAGTGCACATCTATGTAGCAATTAATTAGCTTCCATAGCATGCTGAAATACATTCAGTGATGAGATGATGCTCTCATCATAGGTAAAGGATGTGTCTGTCACAACACTCCTGACAGTGAAATATGCAGCCACCATTGTACTAAGTATGGAGTTATGAATATGGTGAGAAAGAGAGAATATAAACGAGCGCATGAAAGTCCCACCCAACACATGGAAAGATGATGTCATAAATGCATAGAACATCAGTAACCATTTGAAATGTCAGGACCAGCTAGAACAAGTCCCAAAATCTTGAGAATGAGTGGCTGGAAGAAGGGATTTACATATACTAAGTCTGAGATATTTCTCTGAATATTCCTTTTCTCTGGGGTATGACGATCTCAGAGTTGGTATATACAAGTTCAGGGGATGTGGAGGGCTTGCCCCCACATGTCGAGAGTTGCAAAGAGGGATTGCCCTCCTGTAAAAAGAAGTTTTAAGGGGAAGATCAATTTTTGAGATTTGTTCTTCTCCAGGTTTTCTGTTTTTTTTTTCTTCTGTTTTTCTGGCACTTGGCATTTCAAGTGCTGACATTTCAATAGGGAGCCTGGAACATCAGGTATGTTACACAAATAGCCATGCAGTTAATGTAATTCTGTGGGATTTTTTGGGAAGCAAACTCAATGAAAAATTTAGAGAGAGATCTGTAGTCCACACTTTTTTCACCAAGAACATCTTGTGTTGTAGTACTGGTTGCAATGGCCAGAAGTGCACCAATGTGTGCTATTATTTTTTTTTCAAGTCTTCAAACACCCTATCTGACCATAGGACTGCTACACATGCATTTAACATCTTTTTTATTGTTTAAATTATTTTATTTGTATTTGTTTACTGGGGATAGCACTGATCTCCATGGACATTTTTCTGACTCTGACCTAGAGTGCTTACTGGTTAAGTGACTTGCTCAGAGTCACACACTTAGAAACTAGAGGCTGAGGGACTCAAACCCTGGATAACTGGACAAAAGGAAACAGCTCATTAGTAGCTCCTTAATCTTCTGTGCCAGCTTCCAGACAATTGCCTTTCTTCTGACCCAGAAATGACAGAGGTTTTCACTGTTTTGTGGAACTGTTTCTACTTTGTAATGCTTGTATGTTGTCACTATCATTTATTATACTTCATCCATCTTTGTCATGCACTGCCAACCTTAGTATACATGGCCTGCCATAAGATACAGTGTTGCGTCAATACACCTTTCTCATGTTCTTAAAAAATATGTTCTCAGGTTGTTGTCATCATGTGTAATGTTCAGTACATATAAAATTCTGACACGTTACTATAACAGATATTTCTGCCCATTATAAATATTTCAAATTCAGTAAAAACATCAACTGTTAACCACTCCTTATGCAAAATAATGACAATTGTTACATATGCAATACTGTTTATAGCCAGTACCTGTACATAAGTTGAATACATCATGGTAATGCTATGTATATGATTGGGTGGACCATGCAGATTGCAAAGAATATGCAAACATGTTTGTATATGATGATTTTTATCAGTGACAAATACTGTGGACTACAGTGGAAAATATATTGCAGAAAATCAACAAAATGCTCCACAGCTGCACATGTGTGCACAACTATGACAGCTTGTATTTACTTATGCATGTGCTTGAATATACTTGTATATTCTGACAGTATATTACCACGTCACTGTTTACTGTGGATGTTGTACACACTGATAGCTATAAGCCATACATATGTCTCTGAATGGGAGGAATTGTACTATAATATGAGTCATGGGATTATGACCTGTGGAATTTTGAGACCGACTATGCAGGGGGACGGGGTGATTATTCTAACCTCTGAGTTGTGGTGACATCGTGGCAAAAAGCCTCATGTATGGGAATTATTTTAAGTGCTGCTTACATATTCTGCATTTCAGTTATATAACCTGTAAGGACTGCGGTGGTGGTGCTGCGGTAGTGTTGTTGCCTCACAGTAAGACGTTTTCCTGTTCGATTCTCAGCTAAAGCGCCTTCTGTGTGGAGACATGCGTGAATGGGCGTACGTTCATTGAAGGTTGTGCGTCAGAGCTGGCAACTCGGCATGTAAAAATCTACTGCCAATCATTAGCAGACCGGAGTTCCGCTGTGGTGACCCCTAACCAGGAAAAGCCGAAAGACACAACAACAACATTATTGGCATCGTATATCATTAGATGACTTGTGATCTGACTCCAGGACACATTAAACCTGTGCAGTCCACTTGTGGTACATAAAAGCAGTGCAGTGATGCATTATGTCAGCACAGCAAGCACAGAAGCCATTCCTATACTATTACAGATGCAATACTCACCAGGGGTGTGATTGAGGACTGGCTATGTCTAATCTTGAGGGAAAAGGCTGAGGTATCAAATGCTTAGACCAGGAGACAGGGGATTTCAGCATAATTCTAATCCATGAGACACATCATAGCTATTACACCATGCCACAGCAGGTAATTTTCTATTTATTTTTATTCCAAGTTGTGGAATATAGATTATGCATAAGTATGTGTGTTTCAGTATTCACACAACACAGAAAATACATTATCTTCATAAGTGGAACTGAGTACAAATCATGGCATGCACAGTAGTTTAGCTTCACTTTACTTGGAAAAGGCAGCAATGATTAAAAAAAAATACATGCGACCTTGTTTTGAGCATGAAAATGTCTGCTGTTAGTATGGAAAAGGAAGTGAGTTATGTAATTTGAGCCAGACAGAAGAACTGGATTTCTGCCAAATTAAGCTTCCAGATTAATTGAGCATCCCACTTTACTGAATTTATGAATAACTTCCAACATACTACAATACATTTTAAATCACAGTCTATAAACACTGTACCTTGTGTTGTTGTACTCATTTATTTTTATTTTTTGGCATGAGCATGAAAACATTTGCAATACGTGTTTCAGCTTTGTGCAGCACACATCTTGCAGTTGTTGCCAGCAATATACTTGATCTGATATAGTTTAACACACTGGCAGCTTCAGTAAAATATGACATTTAGATGAAGTAATGGGATGGCAGGCAGGACAGAGTGAGGACAGAGAGCCCGTAAACCTTACTAACATAGTTCTGACAATGCATTTAATTTCAGTGATTGTCCTGTCGGTCATTGGCTATTTAGATGGTCTGTGACAGGAGCTTCAATCCTTCTTTACAGAATTAATCTGATCTGTGCTTACTGTAAACTGATTAAAGCCTTTTAGGATCAATACCATTGTTGTTGGTTGGTCATGATGTAGCGAAAGCATTCAACAGAGTAAACTGAGATTTTATGAGTAGGGCAATGGAAGCATTTGCATTCCCTGACAAAATAACAAGGTTAATTAGGAGGATATATGAGGGATTGGAGGTGAAAGTTAAAGTGGGAGAGTTCCTCCCTGATAAGTTCTATTTGGCCATAGGAAGAAGGCAGGGATGTCCTATTTTCCCTTTGTTATTTGCATTCTATTTATAAACATTCGCAAAGAAAATAAGGTACTCAGAAATTCAAGGGTATAATTGATACTGTAATCAAAGAAAAGTTGGCTTTATTTGCAGATAATATTATTTTGTACCTGATAAAATCAGAAAAGTACATTTCAATGTTGTAGAATATTTTAAGACAGATTCAGTTTTTTTTCAGGATATAAAATTAATGAAGATAAAACAAAGGCAATAGCTGTAAACTATACACCCATACATGAATTTGTTCAGCAATACTAATATTTATGGGGACATGACAAAATGAAGTACTTAGGAGTATGGATTAAAAAGGATTTTGTTATGGCAGCAAAGAATATGTGGGAAGAGGCTAAACAAAAGATAATACAAAAAACTGAGGGAACCTGGAAGCTCTGTTTAATGGATATGGATAGCAAGATTCAAACAGTGAAAATGTTTTTAGTCCCTTTAGTTTTATAAACAGGTCAAACATATCTTTATCAACCAGAGGAAGGGTGTGGATAGCAATTAATAAAGAGTTGAAAGATTGTATCTGGGAAGGGAAGAGAGTAAGAGGCAAGTGGGATAAGATGATCCTTCAAATAGAACAAGGTGGTTTTAGAATTACCTGAGCTGAAGGGGTATTTCAGAGCTAAACAGGTAAGGCTCCTATATACAGCACAAGCAGAAAGTTATAATTCAAAATGGAAAGGGATGATGATGAAACAGGGGGTGGCTCAAGAACCAAAGAGAGACCTGGATTTTGATATAGAGCCTTGATGAATAACAACAACCATAACGAGTATGATGTTATATTCATAAAATAGCAGAAAGTATTCTGAGAACTAAGCCAACATTGGAATGGAGAAAGGAGATTCTGCCAATAGGTATGGTTGCATTTAGGAATACAGAGAATAGGCAAGAGGGGTCTGGAGTTTACTGAAGAAAACTGGCAAATGAACTGCGGTATTGGGAGCAAATAATTGAAGAGGGAAAGGTAACAGAATGAGAAGAGGCCAAGAATATATTTGGACTGCAGAAAAGAGACTGCCTTCCCTACCAAGGAATGATATTACAGTATATGCAAAGAAAAAGGAATAGAGGGATCCTAAGTTAAAAACTTGCACTGGTAGAGTTTTTAGTAGAATCTAGAACAGAAATGGCTGTTAAAAAGGGATAACTAGTAAGGCATATAAAATGTTGCATGATAACTATAGGAATCAATCAGAGGAGGTTGAAAAAAACTGGCAAGAGTGATTGGATAAACAATTCACAAAGAAACAATGGAAGGATATATGTATTGCTCCCAAATATACAAAAAAAGTCTAGAAGATGTGGGATTTTTGCTTGGAAGTGTTTGAATAGGCATTTCTGTACCCCAAGCAGACTCTAAAGTATTTTTCCTCAGGTAGATTGCAAATGTTGGAGGTGTGATGGGAAAGAAAGAGATAATTGGGAACATATTTTTCGGAGTGTAATGAGTTGTCAGACTTTATAAATTCCCCATGGACTACTCTGTTAGAAACACTGGTTGACCAAATTGGTATAACTAAGGAAATTATTTTTTGAGCTGTGATACAGACTCAGAATTGTGTAGATATAGTAAGGCCTTGCTGAGTTTAATTCTGGTGGCTGCCAAAAAAGCAATTACTTAAAAATGGAAATCAAAGTCTAAACCATAAATTGTTTAGTTACATCCTTCCCTTAAACCTCTCTCCTTCTCCTGAGTATTATTCCTCGTGTATTGTTTCCACAGATTCCTTTTACTTCTATGTAATTTGCTCTTTCCTTTTCTAAGAATCCCACCTCCATTTCTTATATCTCCTTTATGATATTCAGTGCATTAATTACAGCTGATTTAGATGTTGATTTCTATTTTCTAGTAATTGTTTCTTGGTAGCCACTAACATTAAACTTACTAAGGCCATATTATGTCTAGACAATTTAGATACTGTGTCACAGGTCAAAATAATAATTTCCTTATTTATGATGATTTACTCTCACAACATTTCTGACACAACACTATGCATTAAATGTTTAAAACTATCAACTCATTACATTCCCACAAGTTCCCAGTTACCTCTCTCTCTCTCTCTCTTCCATCACATCTCCAGCATTTGCTGTAGACTTCAGGAAAGAACCTCTGAAGTCTGCATGGAGTATAAAAATATCCTTCCAAACATTTTCAAGCAAAAATCCTAAACCTTCTGGACAGTCTAGCATACTAAGAGCCATATAGACATCTTCCCATTGTTTTTTAGTAAACTGCCTTTTTAGTCTTGCTTTCCAATAATTTCTAAACTCCTCTGATTGATTCTTATAGTTATAATGCAATATTTTATATACTCTATTAATTATCCCTTTTTAAACAGATGCTTCTTTTCTAGACTCAACTAAAACCTCTACCAGCTGGTCTTTAACTTAGCACACCCCTATAATTTACTCCATGTTCTGTTAGCAATCCCTGATATGTAAGGCAGTCTTTAACCTGCAGTCCAAACTTATGCTTAACCTCATCCCTCTCTATAAAGTTTCCCTCCCTAGTTATTTGCTTTCAGTACCTTGTTTCCCTTGATACTTTTCTCCAGTAAATTCTAACTCCCTCTTGCCTATTTTTGTACCCTTACTTGCAACAATCCCTACTGGAAAAATCTCCTTTCTCCATTCCCATGTTAGCTTAGTTCTTTGATTACATTCTGCAAGTTTATGAATATAATATTATGTATGATTGTTATTATTCTCCTTAAGGACTTGCATCCAAAATCCTACTCTCTCTCCTTACTTCTTGGACTCCCTCCCCTGTTTCATGACAATTCCCTTTCACTTTGATTTATAACCTTCTGCTTGTATTATGTAAATGAGGCTTAACTGATTTAAAATCAAGTAATGCCATTGCCCTACTCATATAATCTCAACCAACTCCATCAAATGCTTTCTCTGTATCAAGACCCACCAGTAATAGTAACTTCTTATATTCTTATTTCATCTGGATCATGACTGTTCAGTTAATGTTGTCAAATATTTGCCTTCCCAGCACAAAACCACACTGCTCCATATTTGTCAGTTTTGGCAACACCTTTGTCATTCTTTTAGCTAGTATAGACATAAAAAAACTTTCTATATGAAGCTGAGTCTGAAAGGTCTTTGTCCTCTTTGGGTAATACAGCCAACATACCATTTTTCAAAGATGGTGGGACTTCTCTACTTTTTGAAATACTGTCAAACAAAAACCTTCCAGATCTTTATTACTTTCTTCCCACCAAACTTCCAAACTTCTACAGAAATACCATATGTTCCTAGAGATTTTCCTGTTGATTGATTATAAATCATTTTATTCTCATCTCTTCCTCTCTTAGCTCTCATTTTCCATTAACTGTGGCATAATTATCTCTTCCATGAATATTAAAATTTGTGATTTTTCTTGGTTTACACATTTCCTCTGCTTTATACAAATTTTTATAAAATTTCCAAACTATCACTGGTACAGCTGTAAGATTTTTGTCTATTTTTCTTGTCATAAGCCCTCTATGTTTAGCAACAGCACATTTTACTTTTAACCTTTGTCATCCCCTAGAAATAATTCATATTACTTCTTTCCCCATATCTCTTTCTCTTTTATTTGTACCCTGTTTTTATATTGCATTTTTATTTTATCCCACTTGTTATCTATCCCTTTTGAAGAAATTTCTGTATTCCCTAATAACTGTCCAATTTGTCTCGGCTATTGCAATTTGAAGAATAATATGTACATTCTCTCTGAGTTCCTTATACTGAATTCATATCTTCCATACCAGATTTTTCTTACATATTTCTTCAGAAAACTACCCTTTCTTGGTCTATTTTCCCTTTTAGGTCCTGATAAAAGATACTATTACAAACCAAGTTCCAGTCCCCACCCATAAAAATAATCCTTCCTTGAAAGGGATTATCAATCCCCAAGTTCTCTTAAGCTCTTTATTAGTAGTTTTAGGTATGTAGATTGATGTGTGTCTGTATGTATCTTTAAGAAGCTATCTAAGGGCTTGCACAAGTGTATAAATACTGAGCACATGTGAGCCTGACTGCCATTTTGTAGTAAGATGTTAAGATGTAAGCATGTACGTCTATAAGGTCTGTCTGTTAATCAGTTCATTTATATTTTATGATGATGCTATCCATCCTGATGTGTTACTATGTAATAAAGCACCTAAACAAACTACCCCACCTGTTCATCATCTATGTTACAGAGGGATGAGTGACGTGGTGTCAGAAGTGGGGTGGCTAAAATGACTAATTACCAGAAAGAGTTCCAGTTTCTCCAATTTGAGTCCAAGAGGCATCCTGTTGCTATTGGAAGAATATACAGGAGTGGATCATCCCTATCACATGTATAATTCGCAAAACAAGTCAGAAATGATTTTCAGATGTTAAAACTTGCTGAAATAATTTCTTTTTTTCAAAATATGAAATGAAGCATACAGAATGCTCTAAATGATATTTAAATAAACTGAAATGTCTGATATTGATAAAAATATTCAAATTACTATGGAAAATGTTTAAAATAAGGTCTGAAGTGCATAAAACAAATAAAATAAAAAGGAAACAACCAAATTTTTGCTAAGCACATATCTTTCATATTAATTAAAGATATCCAAGTTATCAGAAGTGCATGAAGTGTTCGCATGTTTGTGTGCATGCATACATACATACATACATACATACATACATACAAATGTTTCCATCATGGGCATTAATGCCCTTCTAGCTTGACAATATACCAGAACACTTGTTCCCATAATAAATGTCCAGGCTGTTCTTAAAAATATCTAAACTAGTACTTGCTTTAATGTACTTGGTAGTCTGTTACAAGCATCAGCTACTCTGTCAGAGAACCAATTAGTACACTTTTCATTCGTATATAATCTTCTACATAGGTTGTCTGATGATTCTGTAGTACTTTTTGATAACCCAATACATTCCCAGTGGTAGTTGTCCCTAAATGCCCTATATACCTGAATAAGATCTCCTCTTAAATATCTGTGAGAGACACTGTACAAGTTCAGATATTTTATTCTTTCATAATAACTTAGATTTTCACATCTGTGGATGCCCTTGGTATATTTCCGCTGTACTCTTTCCAGTTTATTCATGCTTGTTTTCCTATAGGGTTTCCATATTGTTATTCCATACTCAAGTTTGCGTCTAATGTAACTAACAAACAATGACTTCATTATGTTTGATTTCCTAGACATTTTAAATCTTTTTATACAACCTATTGTTCTATAACTATCATTAGCCAATTGGTTGATATGATTAGAAAAACTCATAGCTGAATCTACCCATATACCCAGGTCCTTAAATGAGTCTACAGTTTCAATCACTGTGTGCTGTATTAAATATTCACCTTTCAGTTTATGTCTCCCAAATCTCATATGCATAGTTTTTGATGTGTTTATCAACATATTATTCTCCTGTGCCCAAATGGTCAATTTAGTCAAATTATTTTGTAGACATGCCTTATCTTTAACACTTGTAATCAGTTTCCCCAATTTCAGGTCATCAGCATATAGACTGTAGAACACCTCAGATGAAAAAGTAAGGTCTGAAAGATAAAATCTAAACAAGTAAGGGCCTAGGACAGAGACCTGTGGGAGACCTTGACTGTAACCAAGGATTTTACCTGTCCATTTGGTGTGTGCTACTTGCCATGTCCTATTTGTAAGCCATGCAGCTATCCATCTTATCAACAGTACATCAATACCTAGTTGTACTAATTTATTGATCAGTGTTTTGTATATGACCCTGTCAAATTTTGAATCTAAATCTATATAAATCACATCACAGCACAATTTTTCATTCATAGCTGTTATTATATGGTTATAGACATCATGTTACAGGTGGTAATAGATATATTTTCAACATATGCATGCTGATATATGGTTTCAAGTCCCACCCTATCCAGTTCTGACAATAACTTATCCAGTATTACCTTCTCCATTATTTTTCCACAACATGAAAGTAGACTTAAGGGTTTATATGATTCTGGGTTTGTCCTACTCCCCTTTCCCTTAAAGACAGGTTTAATAAGTGCATGTCTCCAATCTTGAGGAATCTCCCCATATTTATATGAGCTAGTGAATAATAGATATAATGGTAATGTAAGTTCTTGCTGAAGTGTTCTGAGGTCATTGTTACTTATTCCATCTCCTCCCTGTGCTTTGTTTGGATCCAGTTTAGACAGTTCACAGTTCTTTTTCAATATAATCTAATTTGATTCCGGTATCTGGGGTTACCTGGATGTCACTAGGACAACTTACCAGCCCTTTTGTGGAGCCAAACTGTTTTGCATAAGATTTTGTAAATATATCTATAATCTGTTTTGTCTGAGAATAAATTTTAGAATCTGCACACAGTTTATCAGTTTGTGTATCTTTACTCCTTCTACATTTTATGTATCTATAAAAAGGTTTCCTATTATGCTCAATATCTTTATATAAATTTTCTTCAAATTTTTCTTGATCTTGTCTAACACTATGCTTAATCTGTTTGTCCAGCTTGTTTATTTCAGTTTTCAAAGTTGTAGTTTGACCTCTCTTCCATTTCTTATATTTTTGTCTCTCACCTTAATCAGGTATCTTGTTCTTATGGAAATATACCCCCTGATGTTGCGTGCCTAGATCCTGATGTTACAATAATGTTATTTCGCAAGATACAGCTATTTTAGAACATATTTCACAAAGTACAGTATTTTGAAGAGTTTATTGTGCATTTGAATGTTGTTACGAGCTCTTACAGCACAGCTTGTTCATACATAATTACAGGGGCCATATTTTCAGTGTGTTTATGCATATGTTTTGGCATGGCAGACAGATTTCGAGAACCCAGTGCGCTTGTGTTTGACATAATACTGCAGAGAACTGGAGAGTGTTTGAGCAAGAGTACGACATTTTCATACAGGCTGCATTTTCTGATAAAGATGACCGTACATAGGCATTTATTCTCTTA
Organism: Protopterus annectens; assembly: GCF_019279795.1. NCBI lineage: Eukaryota > Metazoa > Chordata > Ceratodontiformes > Protopteridae > Protopterus > Protopterus annectens. The sequence goes on along the minus strand of NC_056748.1, from coordinate 763,290,602 downwards.
ATTTAGCTGGGTCAGAAGCCATTGAAAGGAAGCATTCATTTGTGTATGCACCTGCTGTCTTTGCAGGAGTGGGGAAAACCCTCATATTGTTGCACTGGTTGAGTCAAGGGAGGATCCTGAGTGCTTAAAATGTAAATTTAGAGAGAATTTAGAGAAATGTGCAACCCCCAAACAGACATTACAATGGAAAGGCACTTATTTTACACAAGGGATCAAAAGCCTGGTGAAATGTTTGCAGCATATATAACTGATTTGAGAAATAAGGCTAAAACGTGCAGATTGGGTGATTTAAGGGATGAGTTGATAAAAGACAGACTTGTGTGTGTATAAATAAATGAATAAATAATTAAATATTATAAATTATAAATAAATTAATAATAAATAAATAAATTATAAATAAATAAAGGATAATGCTGTGAGAAAGATTTTGCTTTGTGACAGTGATTTAACTTTGAATAAGGCCATTGAGATTTGTCAGATATACAAGCTCACAGAAAAGCACACAAAGATGCTTACAAATGAGAAATGCATGCTTATAGTAACTTCTAGAGCTCATGTTGATAGTATGCAGCATGTGGGTAAAAGAAACAGGCCCAAGCAGATGGCAGCATCTGTGTCCCCTGCAGCACTCACTGGTAAATCCCAGAGCTTTCCAACAAGTTCCAGAGTTTGCACAGTCTCAGTGAAGCATAAGAGTGAGTCAGCAAACTCAAAGATTGAGCCCCAACCTAGTTACATTGCCAACTATCATAATTGCGGTGGAAATCATGAATCTAAAAAGGAAAAATGTTTAGCTTTTGGTCAGGAATGCCACAAATGCAATAAGTGAAATAATTTCAAGAGGTTTTGTAAATCAAAAGGCACACATTATTTTATTAAAATGGATGTTGATGGAGTGTCAGTGCTTAGTAAAACAGTCAATGCAGTAGATTTTTGGACAAAGAATTAAGTATTTTGTACTGTTCAGATAAATGGGAATCCCATAGAGCTCAACATTGACACAGGTTCCAAGTGCAATGTTATGTCAGCAGAAACATTGGTAGAGGATGTAATGGTGAAAGGCTTGATATGGCAAAGTGTGCTTGTTGCTTATGGAGGTGAAGACATTCAAACTGAAGGTTCAGTAGTGCTTTCATGTTAATCTGCTGGGTGAAGTTATGACTTGTTATTTTATGTGGTCAAGAGGCATTTCCGGTCATTATTAGGACTCTGAGACAGTTTGAAAATAGGACTGCTTTCATTTAATAAGGAAATCTATCATGTTAGCTTGAAAGACCACTACTCTAATTTCGCCCAACATATTTTTCTACCTATGCTGATCTCTTCAAATACAAACTAGACAAACTTCCAGTTGTGTACTCCATGAAGTTAGACCCAGATGTCAGTCCAGTTATCAGGCCAGCCCAGAAACTTCTAGTAGCTATGCAGAACAGAGTCAAAGCTGAGCTGGATAAAATGGTGCAGCAAGGTGTGATTTGTCCAGTAGATGAACCAAATTAGTGGGTATCTTCCATGGTGGTAGCTCATAAGAAAAGCTGAGATGACACCAGAATATGTATTGATCCACGAAATTTGAACAAAGCACGAAAAAGACCTCATCATCCAATGTGTACGGTCAAAGAGGTCATTGGTCTTATGCCAAATGGCACTGTTTTTTCTGTCTTAGATGCAAAGAGTTAATTTTGGCAAATTTTGCTTGAGAAGAAATCCTCATTACCAACTACTTTCAGTACTCTGTTTGGAAGGTACAGATTTTTGAGAATGCCATTTGGGATAAATTCTGCAAGTGAAGTCTTTCAGCGTGCAATGGAGCAATTTTTTTTTCTGGGTATTCTTATGCTATTATAGTAGATGAAATACTAGTAGGCAATAATGGTAAAGGTGAGCATGACAGAAACCTCAGAAAAGTTCTGGAAAGAGCATGTCAAATGACTCTTAACCTCACTCTACAGAAATACAAATTCAGGCTACGAGAAGTTACTTATGTTGGTCATTTATTTACCAGTTCAGGGCTACAACCAGACCCTTCCAAGCAAACAGCCATTCTCAAGATACCATCTCTTGACAATGTTCAAGCCCTGCAATATTTTCTTGGCATAGTTAACTGTCTACGCAAGTTCATTCCAGACTTGAGTCAAATATCAGCACCACTCAGAGAGCTGACACATAAAGATGTACCCTGGTCTTGGTTAGAACAGCACCAAAGATCATCTGACATCCTGAAACAGAGAACTGCCATCCCACCAATTCTCAGATACCATCATGTTCACAAGCCAGTCACTCTTTCATGTGATGCTTTGAGATTTGGTCTAGGTGCAGTCATTCTACAAGATGGTCAACTTGTTGCCTATGCATCAAGAACTCTTACCTAAACTGAAATGCAGTATGCTCAGATCAGGAAGGAACTTTTGGAAATTATGTTCGCATGTTCAAAGTTCCATGATTATGTTTATGGTAGACATATTCAGATCAAAGCAGACCACCAACATCTAGTCACTAAGCACAAAGAGCAAATCACACCACTAAAGGCCAATCAAACAAATATAAAATGTATAAGAAAAATGAAAGAATGTGCCACCTCTTGCTCTCAAATATTTAAATAATTTAAATACTCAGTACAAAACGCAGTTTAGGTGGAAGCTTGGTAGCTCTTACAAGAACTGTTAAGCTGTTACAAACAGCAGTTTAAATTGAAGCTTGCTACAACACTTAAGCTGTTAGCAGCTGAAACACTCTTGATACAAACAGCAGTTAGAGTGGAAATTTGCTAACTCTTACAAGAATTGTTGGGCTGGCAAGAACAGCTGAAGCACTCTTGATATAAACAGCAGTTTAAGTTGAAGTTTTCTAGCTCTTACAGGAACTGTTGAGCTGTTAAAGACAGCTGAAGCTATCTTGATAAGCACCAGTTTAAGATGAAGCTTACCAGCTCTTATAAGAACTGTTGAGCTGTTAAAAACAGCTAAAGCACTCTTGATACAAACAGCAATCTAAGTAAGAGCTTCCCAGTTCTAATCAGACTGTTAAAACTCTTTATTATATAAAATAAATAGTAAAACAAACAGTAAAATATAGTATAAGTGCTTTTGGTTCTGCTTAACCTTCTTCAAATCCTTTTAGAAGTAAGAAAAGCTTCCTTTTTATGTACAAAGCAGTTGCCACTCCCATTCTGAAGACATCATTCCTTAAAGTGAAAGCTTAGATTGTATTTACTTTTTATTTCTCAGGCCTCGCTCTTTTAATATAGGTTTTAGGGGTACTACCTCATTCAGTCCTGGGGGATGATCTGCTCTCAGATCCATAATCTTCCTTGCTTCCTCAGCTTCCATTTTATTCATTAGGTCACCACCTCGTATACTTTCTTTGATGTTTGATAAAGCCATAAATCTAAAAGAGTGGTTCTCAAATCTAGAGATATGTTGGTAGAGAGAATTAGTTTCTACCTTGTTTCTTATATCATATAGGTGGCGAAGAATATGTTCCTTGAATTTTCTGTTCATTTTGCCTATATAATAAGCTGTGCAGATACTACAGGTTGCAACATATAGTAGGTTCCTGATATTGCAATTCACTAGCCCTTGGAAAGTATATATCTTATTTGTTACAGGATGTATAAATGTATCTTGTGTATTAATCCAAGCACATGCTTTACAGAAACCACATTTGCGTGTACCTCTGTTAGGCCTTGTAGGAGCAGCCTGGGTGATATCATTTTTCATCTCTATTCCATCTTTTTCGCATAAAAGCCTCTATAGATTTTTTTTGTTCTTAAATGCAAAGCTGGGTTTTTCTCCTACCAGTTCTTTAATTCTAGTATCTGAAGTTAAAATTGGCCAATATTTCCTAATGGTGCCACATATAGCTGCATTGTCTGTGCTATATGTGATCGTACACCTTACTTTATGTTCTTTAGAGCAGCTTTCTTTATTCTGCTTCATCTCTTGGTCACTCCTCTTAGAATAATGAGGTCTATCTTTATGTTCACGTATTCTCAATATTTGCTCTTTGCCTTTAGTAATCTTTTTTTCTTTATACCATCTTTCCATAAAGTTATTCAACAGTTTCTCATGTTCCATCAAATAAACGTCTTCATTTGTACAAAGTTTCGATACTCGTACTGCTTGATTGTCCACTATATTGTGGAAAATATGTCTGGGATGCATACTTGAGTAGTGTAGCATATGATTACACCACATAGGTTTTCTGTATATCATTGTGTCAATACATTTTATAGGATCTAAATTCAATTTCACATCCAAAAAGTCTATTTCATGACGTGAGATTTTAACCTGAAATTTCAGGAAGGTAGTTGTCATGCTCAAAACATCAATGAAATTATTAAGTGAAGTTTCACTTCCTTCCCATGCAATAAAGATATCATCCACAAATCTACTATACATTAGTAGTTTGTTGGTCCAAGTATTTCTGGTGTCATCCAACCATTCCTTTTCCCATTGGGCAAGTACCAGATTGGCATAGCTATTAGCGCAGGGGGTCCCCATTGCTACCCCCCATCTCTACCAGTAATAAGTATTGCCATAAGTAAACACATTGTTTTCCGATATCAATTCTAGTAAACTACAAATTAATGGGGTATTAGATAGAAATGGACTAGCAAATTTCTGAATGGATTCTATGCCAAACTCATTTGGTATGCACGTAAATAAATTATTTACATCCAAAGTTACTAAAAGCAAGTCTTTAAATGAGCATCTATTTTCCATACTTTCATGTAGATTTTGCAAGAAGTCTGCTGAGTCATTTATAACAGTGTTTGCTCTGCTCAATAGCTTCTTTAATTCATTCTCCAGATAGATAGATAATGGCTCTGTGACCCAGCTTCTTCCTGCTACTGTCAGACACATTGGTGGTTCGAGGCAGTCTTTGTGTATTTTAGGCAGTCCACTAATTACTGGTACAGTTGGGTGAGAGACTTCATAAAAGTCATATAGCTCCTTAGTTATCATTCTGTTCATTAGCATATCATATAGGGTGTCTTTTACATTATTTATCAAAACATTTAGATCTTTTTTGCTTAGCACTAAGTATGTTTCTTTTTTGCTGAGCAGATCTTCCATTTTAGTTGTGTAGTTATTGGAGCTCATCTCCACAATAGCTCCACCTTTATCTGCTGGTCTTACCACAATATCTGTTCACTGCCTCAGTTCATTTAACCCTTGGAACTCCTTTTGCGTCTAGTTACAATATTGCTTAGACTTATTCCCTTGCCTGTTTTCATATATCTCTTGTTCACAAAGTCGAATGAATATTTCCACTGAAGGATGAATAGCAAGAACAAAGCTATTCGTTTTTTTATATATACTTGTCTTGACATCTTCATCACCATCTTTACTACCAAATATATGCTTCAAAGTAATATTTCGACCAAAACACTTCAAGTCCATTACTATTTCATGTAGTGGTGATTGTATGGAAGGTATGAAACTTAGACCTTTCTCAAGTACACTTAATTGCTCCTCACTTAGCAATAACCCAGAAATATTTATTACGAGTGAGACTTTGTGGTTATCTAATTCACTTTTCCTTTTTTCCTCTCTCTGCTTGCTGATCTCGGGCTCTGGAATTGCTGCATGAGGGTACATGTGTTGATCCTTTTTTAGGGATTGTTCCAGTCATATTATCAGAAATTGAAGGCATTGTTATTTCTCCTACTTCAGTCATAAAATCTTCTTTCTGTGTTTGTATCACTAGTCACTATTTTGAGAAAGCCTATGCATACAGCTCCAGCCAGATTGCAACGTATGATGTTGAGACTGCAAAAGTATAATTTCACTCTTGTCTACAAGAAGGGCAAACTTCTTTATCTTGCTGACACACTGTCCAGATCACCCAGAAACACCACTGAACTGAATGAGAATGAGAACTTTGATTCTGAAGTCATGGAAGTGAGAAATGTTTGTTCTACACATCTTGATGAGCTAAGAGATCACACAGCCATAGAACCAGTTTTACAGAGGCTCAACCGTTTTATTCAACAAGGGTGGCAATCAAAGCAATCTAGCTTACCTCAAGAAGTGCAACCTTATTTTTCATACAGAGTTGAGATCAGTATGAAAGGTCCAAAAGTAATTGTTCCAAAGTCCTTGCAACAAGAGTACATTACTACGTTTAATCATGGTCACCCAGGAGCAGACTCTACCAAAAGAAGGGCAAGAGGTCTAGTATTTTGGCATTGTATGTCACAAGATATTGAGAGAGTGTTATTATCATGTTCTGTGTGTAATAGTACTAAGTCGCATCAACAGAAAGAACCACTTCAGCTAAACCAGATTCCTGAACTACCTTGGTCAACAGTGGCCACTGACATTTTTGAATGGAATGGTCAACATTATTTGGTGTTAGTAAACTCTTATTTAAATTGGTTCAAGATTGATCTACTTCCTAACCTAGCATCCAGTACTGTCATCACTAAGATGAAGCGTCATTTTGCAGTCCATGGTAGTCCGCACAAAGTTATTTCTGACAATGGCACAAGGTTTACAAGCCAACAGTTCAAAAGATTTGCCAAAAAATGGGAATTTATTCATGTCACAAGTAGCCCAGAGTATCCGCAGTCAAATGGTTTGGCAGAATGTGCAATTCAAAGTGCAAAACAGTTACTAGAGAAGTCAAAACAAGACAATAGTGATGTTTTCTTGAATCTCTTGCATCTCAGAAATATTTCTTGTGATAAACATCTTGGTTCACCTGCCCAGAGACTTCTGTCGAAACAAACCAGAACCAAATTACCAATCAGTAGTCACTTGTTGGTTCCAAGTGTCAAGAATAACAGGTCAGTGAAAACAAATCTGTTGAAGAAGCATTTAACCCAGAAGTTCTACTATGATAAGACCAGCAATCCGCTCAATCCATTATGAGAAGGAGAAGTGGTAAGGATGCAAACATCCAAAGGTTATGATCGGATTAGTGTCATGAAGAATATTTTCTCAGAGCCAAGATCATACATTGTGGAATCACAAGGAGTACAGTTTAGGTGGAATGGGAAACATTTGATGCCAGTGTCTGACCCTATACCACAGCACATAGCCTATGAGAAAGACTCTTTATCTCAGAGTGAGTTGTCCAGTGTTCAAGTTCCGGAGAATATTCCTGTTCCTGTGATGAATCCATTAATTCTTGATATGAGTTGTTTATAAAAGACTGTCCCTGTTGCTAAACCCAGTCCAGATTATTATATTACTAGATCTGGTCACATCTCCAGACCATGTTATAGATACACAGCAACTTGGACATGAACATTGTGTTTGTTTCTAATATCTATAGTAATGCATGCTTAACTCCAATGTTATTTTCAACTAAGGGCAATCTTTTTTAAGAGGGAGGATGTAGGTCAATGTGTGTTTGTATCTTTAAGAAGCTATCTAAGGGCTTGCACAAGTGTATAAATATTGAGCAGTTGTGAGCCTGACTGCCATTTTGTAGTAAGCTGTTGAGATGTAAGCATGTTTGTCTATAAGGTCTGTCTGTTAATCAGTTTGTTTATATTTTATGATGCTGCTATCCATCCTGATGTGTTTCTATGTAATAAAACATCTAAACAAACTAACCCGCCTGTTCATCTATGCTAGAGAGAGACGAGCAACAAGGAAGAATATAAATACATGCCAAAATCTGACATTAATGTCCTTTACCCTCTTGTATTATTATTGGAGTCCCTTTAGTAATAATAATAATAATTATTATTCCCCTTTTCCTTTGTCCTCCCTGAAATCTTCTTTTTGTCAAATTCATATGCTCATTTCTGTCCAAATATGTTTCCTGCAACATAACGTTATGCACCCTACATTTCTTGAAATAATTAAATAACTTACTTTTTGTCTGTACCAAAATGGTCATTTGTAATGCATAATAATATGGACAGAATAGCCATTATGACAGTAAGCTGTAACTCCCACCTGTTATATATGGCAGTTATTTTGAATATATATTTCCAGTGTTTAGCCTATATGCACTCACCAATGCTTAGCAGACCAAACTCCTATGTAGTTGCTTCTTGTCATTTCCATTTGAACCGTGGCGCCACATTTTGCAGAACATCTTACTTTACTGAAAGCACTGCAACAAGAAACTAAATGGATTTTCAGAACCCTCATCCTGTTTTAACTTACACTCACACAGACACACACACACACACACACACACACACACACACACACACACACACACACACACACACACACACACACACAAAACTATGTACACTTTCAAAAAATGAAGTTTACTCTCTCCCAGCAGATTGGAGCAGTTATTCCAAATCTATGATTGCACCCACAGTCATTACCTCTTCTAAAATTAAAGTTATCTTTTCTAAAACACCATATTAGAACCAGTGTTTTTACTTACACTGACTGCTGTCTTTTATTTTCTTACCTAGAATCCCTCCCATATGTGAAAAATAGTTTGCATGCTTTCAGTGAAAATGTGCAATGTATACCTTTAAATAAATAAACCAAAGTGTACAGCGTTATATTAAATGCATTAAAGTATCAAGGCTGCTGAGGAGGCAACTGCTTGTATATGTTCTTCACAATTTCAGATTTCATTTATTTTCCCTGCACTTCAAGCCAATGTACCTTTATATGTTATGCTGGGAAAAATGTACAAAGTACAGAGTTTTCAGAGGTATAACAATGAATTGCCTGTACCTGTAGGCAGATTGTTTGCAGGTAAAAGCAGCTGGTATTGAGAAAAAAGCCAGCAAATTTGCCAATGCATGAAAATAACTTTGTAAATTTCACTCAAAACACACTGAACAGATTCCTCATGGTTAATTGCTTGCACTTATAGACTTCTGTCTCACAGTGAGAGCATTTGCTAATGAAAAAAATAGCTAATGAATTGGCAAAGACAAAAATGAAAACTGACACATGCCTTTCATCATTTTGTCTTAATTTTTTCAAATTTATTTGCTTAAAACATTGTCTATAGTTTAAACCAAGGACATTAATTTAGATACAGACAGAACAGAATGACATTATATTAACTTTAACTTGCTTCTCTCCAGCTTTTCTTAGCCTATCACAGTTAAAATCCTGGATAGATACATTACAAGTAAGAAAAAATACTTTATTGGTTTAATACCTTTAATATGCAGAAGCCACTTATAAGACGCCCCCTTCATAGGTTCATAGGTAGGTTCATAGGTAGGTACTAGGCTATTAGCCCTAGGACCTATATAAGCCTAGCCAAAAAGGTACCCTGGCTTTCGCCACCCAAGAAAATTATTTTCCTGTGCTCCTTTCGAGCAGACCTCATGTTTAAAATATCTCTGACTACACCCTATACAAAACTGCTTTAGAATATGTTGAGTTATTTATATCATGCAATGTTTATACAAATATCAAAGAAAAAAATATATTTTCCTTACAGCTACTTCTTAAGTCCATTCAGCATCCGTTTAAACATTAATGACATAAAGTAGGATATAAATTTTAAGTTCACCCACCAGTTTAACATAGTCAGTGATATTCTAATCTTTCTGAGCAACGTTTCACATGCCTGATAATATATCTAATGTGATTTGTGCTTTACAGTCTCACATTTATCCCGATTTCATAATGTTGCTGATCTTGCTGGTCAGCTCCATCTTCTAATACCAGTCTCTGGTCAAATTTTAAGTACTCCTGATTCTTCTAGTCAGCTACTCTGCTTTCTTCCTGTCATACAAGCATTTCATTCAGCACAGTGAAAAGGATTCACTGGCAAAGTCTCTCTATGGACTTTGTTATTTCAAAAGAATGAGAAGCAGAATCTCCTTCTGATTACTGTTTTATTCTCTGCTGGCTAAACTTTTTTTATTTCATTATTAGTATGTTCTGCAGCAAAAACATGTCTTTGATCTTTCAGGAAAAAATATTCTGGAGATAGCCAAAATACAGCAGTGTGAATCTTACACCGGCCTTTGGACATTCCCTGATTTCTGGGATAAACTTGTTTCTCTTCTGCCTGCTGTACAGTGAATAATTTTCTACAAACACTCTTTTGTTTCCAGTTTTTAATCCTTTTCCTTTCTGCCACATATTTGGCAACAGTAACTCTTTCTGCTGGCATGGTTACATATTTATTAATATAGGTCTTGGCAGATTTTTCACGGTCACGTTTGGAGCACACATATTATGTGCTCTTTCAATTAAAAATCCCGTTACTTTCTTAAAATTAATAAAGTCTGTTCCTTCTAGTTTGTATGGGATAGTGGAAAATCACATATTTTCTCTGCTTGCTCTGTCTTCTAACTCTACTATTTTTTGAAGCAGCTGTTCTTCAAAAGCATCAGGCTCAGTCATCCTTTTTTCATTTTAGCCTGATTTTTGCAGTTTTATCAAATAATTTACAGTTAGTTAAAGTGTCTTCTATTTTTTTCAGTCTTTTGTTATTTGACTGTATACATTCCTTCAGTGTTTCACTAATTTTAAATACCTCTGAATGCGTTTATGTATTTTTCTGCAAATTACTGGAAGCCATCTCCTGTACCAAAGCTGAGACTTGAATTTTTTTTTTGGTGAACAGATGTAAGATTCTTCCCAGCCAGAATTTTCTTTTTTTCATTTTAGTTGATTTTATATCACTTCTTCTGGATCATAGCCGGCCTTAGGCATAGGCCAACTAGGTGGCCGCCTAGGGTGCCGCTCTAGCAGGGGCGCTTTTCCAGTAATTGGATGGTGCAGGTAGACTAGGATTGGGGCAGCGGGTGGTGTGGTGGGGGGCACCATAGAGCCCTTTTGCCTAGGGCTCCAGTTGACCTAAGACCGCTCCTGCTCTGGATGTCTTCCTTGCTGGCATCCAGGTAGTACAATTACAAGTCAGTCACTGAACTGTATCCAGTGTGTTTGTTTTTTTTGGAATTTTTTACAACTGCAGTTTTCACACAGGAAGAGCTCTAATAAACCAGTTGATCAGTGTGTAGCCATTGTGGAAGTTCCTTGTTCTCCCTTTTATCTTTACCTGGGTCCTGTCATCTCTTTTTAACTGCATCTTTATTAACTTTACAGTATGACTTAAGCTCTTGCATCTCAGGGATGGGTTCTGCATATTTAGTCTAGTCAACAATCTAGTACTGACATGCTTGAACATCTGTTCTCCCATATAAATTAACATGTCTGTTTACACAAATGTGTGTGGAACTTCAATGCATGTGCAGATTTGGCTGATGTTGAGCTATTTTTCTAGCCCACTGTACTGTTTGTATTTTCTTCCTTTCACCAGAAAATGCCAGTGCTGCTGTTCAAGGCAACTTTAAAACTACAAAGAATGCTGGCGGTATTGCAGATATATAACATTGTTGTGAAGTAGAAATAGATACATATAGCAGGTATGATGATTTATTTGTATCTGCCAGATCAGCAAGTTGATTTGCTTGATGATATAATACAAGTTAAATGGTTAATTCCTCAATTGCTTATGCATGCAAAGAAGCTTAAATAATTTCACAATGGTTTGATAATGATCCTGAGATGCAGGTGTTTTAAGATGTGTCTATGGACGAATGACCAAAAGAGACAGCTTTGCACTGAGGGAATAAACCTTATACAAGACTTGATGGTCATGGCCAATAAAGTGGTAATACTAAATCAGTTATGAAAGGAAATGTTAGCAAGAATATATGACTCTAAATTGAAAACTGTGAAAAATATAAAGAAAAAGCTTATGATGTCTTATGTTGGCCATGTACATCTGTATAAAGAGAAGAGGGGTTCATATTTTTTTTATTATAGCAATAATCTGAGACAGGAGAATAGATCTTATTAATTTCCAAGAAAACCACAGACTAAATTTGTAACAGCTTAACAGATGTATTTCAGTATCAAAACTATGTATGCTTGTGTGAGTGCTTGTAAATCACAGTTTTTTTTATTAGAATAAAATACAAAGCTTTGGTTACCTGGATTGTTTCCTAATGCGCAGGGTTTCTTGATGTGTATTGCTGTGTTGTAAGCATGTAATTTACTGGGTTTTTCTATAAATACCTGTGTTAAAAATTTTAATTTATTCTGAACAAATCTCTTGGCTTATTTTTTCTCTTGGTAAATTTTAAGGAAAAAACTCTACCTCTGTATAATGATGATACATCTATCAATGTTACCAGTTTATGTTTATATCTCACAGGGCTTTTTGTACTCTTTCAAAAAAACTTCTAGTAAACACTGAATGTGGATTCAGATCGTATTATGGAACTAATACTGGCCTCTTGAATGCCATTAATTGTTAATTATCCCTTTCTGGACTTCTTAGACATTTGATACAGTTAATCATGCTCTCTTGCTACAAAGATTATGCAAACAAGGGCAAAGACGCTTTTACAACAACATCTTGAAAAGTTAATTCTCAGGCAGACATCACTCAGAAAGATTACAAACTGCTATATCAGGTCCTTCGTCATGATACACAAATGTACTGAAAGGCTCAGACCTATGCTTGTTGTCTTCTATCTAGAACAATATATGCAGCTACAATATGGACCTTTCAAATTCTGCCTATACACAGATGAATGTAATTTTCTTTATCCTGCTCAATCTATCAATGCTAGAAAATATTCATCAAGATTAGCTTCTCTTGGAATGAAAAATGGTCGACTGATTCAAGAGGATTCATCCTAAATAACAGTAACAGAAAATGTATACTTTTTTCACCTGCAAACTCAAGACCTAAGTGAACTTTTATTTTATAAAATCTGCATGATCTGAATGACTCTATAAGAAATCCTCTGAGTAACTTGTGATGTTTACTTAATTTTGAAGTTAATTAATTAAATGAATGAATGAATAAATACATAAAAAGTAAGAATGATCTATATGGCTGTTGCCTGCATGACTCCAGAGACAATAATTCAAACAATGCAATGCTCTGCTGCTCTTAAGACTCTTACATGCATACATCAGCAAACCTGAGTCTGCCAACCATATGAATATGAAGTTTGCCTCCACTAATTCTCCCAGAGCACATCCCTGCATATACATACACTCACTAGAATGGTTTCAGCTAAGGGTTTACCTCATTCTCACTCAGTTAAAGTTTGCTCACACACTTCTTTATTCTACTAAATGTTGCTTGCTTTCTCAAACTTTGTCATTGTATAAACCTTTGTAAGGTCACGCATTTCTGTCTTATTCACTGTTTTCAAGTCTAATATTGGTTGAGGGACTGTATGCTGTAAATATGTATCAGAACTATGGACTGTCCTTCCTAAATCTACTAGGGAAATACTCTAATTTCTTAAACATGTATTTGAGATCTTAATTGTCTTTTCAGTGGTTTGGCGTTTATGCTGTACCTTAGTTCTGATGTCTCTCCTACTATCTGTTATTTATCTTCATGCATCATTTCATCTGCTTTACTCAGCTTTCTTTTCTCTTTGTTTCTTTTTCTTTTTTCCCCCATGCTCTTTCTTCACTTGTCTTCTTTCGCTGTATACTACTCTGTTATTTTTATTACATACTTTAACATTTTCTCACCTTCTTCCATTCCTTCAGCTGTCATCACATTTACTGTCTGATTATCACTACTACCGTATTTCTCCGTAAATAAGACCTAACCAGAGAATAAGGCCTAGCATGGTTTTCCAGGGTGGTCATGGTAAAAGCCCTACCCCAAAAATAAGCCCCAGTTAAGATCATCAATAACACATGATTCTTACTGTAACCCTAATCCTCACTCACACATGATGGTTAAGATCGTTGGCCCATAAACACTGGCAAGTGTACTTTGACTGGTGAAAGTACAGACAATGCACATAGAACATGCGCACTTGATAACGAACGGGTGTGGTTGTGTCTTCTTAACCATCACCATTTTGTGTTGCCACTCCTGTCTCGTAAGTCTTCAATTAACTGCCCCCCCCAGACAAGATGAGTGCAAAAAGAAAGAACTATTTCACTGAGTACAAGAAAGAAATTGTGGAGGACTCCCAGGGAAAGAATCTGATGGCTTTCTGCAAAGAGAGGTTGGATCTCCAAATGGTCTGAAAATGGCAAGCAGTGTACAATAACCTCAGTCAACATGCCGGTGAGGGAAATGCTAAGAAGTGCAAGTGTGGATCAGGTCGCCAACCATTATTTCCTAAGCTGGAAGACATCATCTGTGAATGGATTGCTAACAGGAAAGCAAAGGCTTTGGTTGTGCACAGGGCTGATATTCAAGCATTTGCCCTTGCAATGGCACCACAGTTAGAAATATCTCCAGAAGAATTCAAAGCATCAAAACATTGGCTGGATGTCTTCCTTCAGTGATATGAACTGTCTCTAAGAAGATCAACAACACTGTTGAAGATGGAAGATACTGAAGTTATTAAACGTGCACTTGCATTCAAGTTCTTTGTTGATGGCATCGACTTTTCTAAATACCAACTCTCCAACATGATTGCTATGGCTGAAACTGCAGTGTTTATGGGCCAAGGATCTCAAACAACAATTGATCAGAGGGGTGCCTCGTCAATCGACATTCCCTCCATTGGTTACGAAAGTGCACGTGTTACTTGTACTTTGGCAATTCATCTATATGGAAAGAAAAGCCCACCTCTAATCATTAGTAAGGGCAAGAAAGATAAGATTGAACATGTTTCAGGCATTTACATTCTTGAAACTGAAAAAGCCTGGTGCACATAAGCAGTTATAAGGAAATGGGTCAATGTAATGCTGCCACTTGTTTTGCAAGGTGGCGAGAGAGGTCTGCTAGTCTGAGATTCAGCCAGCACTCACCGTGCTAAAGACATGAAGAAATTCCTTGCACAGAGAAGAATAGATCAAATAATGATTCCTGCAGGAATGACTGCCTATCTCCAGACTCTTGATATTGCAATAAACAAGCCATTCATGGACCATTTGTGCATGGAACTCAATGACTACATTGAAAATAGAATGGAGAGAAATCAGCATGGAAGCTTTGTGAAGCCTAGCCTGCAAGAGGTCGTGACTTGGGTGAAGAATTCATGGGATGAAATCACTGACAGCTGTGTTGCCAATGCACTACAAGCAGGCTACATGGACAAGCAGTGCTCATTTAAGGAGAGCTCTACTGCTAGGCATGACAGATTGAGGCCAATGGTTCTACAGGAAATGGAGTCACAAGAAATTCAGGCTAGAATTTGGGGGTTGAAGAGTTATGACAATGTTCCAGAAGAAGATGACATAACTGTATTTGAATAACTTTTTCGTTATCGGGGCAACAGAATGGATTGCTTCTGCTTCAAGCTGCCAGCAAGCTCGTCAGTTTTTTGACTTTATTGTATTAAAATAACATTTCATTATCAAGGGGAAATTACAAAGTAAGGCTACTAGTTCCCAGACTTCATTTTTATGACTTTCCATCATTCTTACGGTTTGGGTAAGGAACAAAGAAAGCATCACCAGTTCACCACTCAAAAAGTGGCAGTTATTCACCTGTTTTATTCTCCTCCTCCAATACACATGTATTGAGATTTTTCTGCACTTTCTGTTAAGCATGAAATATTGCACTGTGAAAGCCAAGGTGTAGATATTCTGAAGCTGAAATGTTTGTTGCACTGTTTATATAGAATTCTCACACAACTGTTAACGCGTTACCTAGAACTGTTGCCCAATAACGGAAAAGTACCAAATAAATGTCAATTTGTGTACATGAATAAATGTCAATTTTTGTACATGAATAAATGTTGATTTTTGTACATGAATAATGAATAAATGTAGATTGTTGTATGGGGGGGGGGTAAATAAGGCATCCCCTGATAATAAGCCTTAATGTGTATTTTGGCGGGGGAAAAAGTATAAGACCCGGTCTTATTTTTGGGGAAATACGGTATTTAAACATTTTTTTATCCCTCTAACTTGTCAATCTGCCAGACAGAGTGACCTCTGCTTTATCATATCTCTTCTCACTGCCTTCTCCTATCATTTCTTGACTCTTGGTAGAAAGTAGGTACTCTAATCTGCTATATTTTACTTTTCCTTGCACAGGTGCCAATCTGTGCTGTTCTTCCCCTTGTTAGCACTTGGTGACAGCAAGGGTCTTTACCTTCCTTATTTTATTCCTTCTCCAACTCCTCTTAAAACCCTTGGTGAAAGGAAGAGACTGAATATGCTTTATGTTTTCACTATAGAAAATTCTCTTCAAACCCTTTGGGGTAGAGAAGGCACTCATCTCATATACCTTACTGCTCATCATGGCTGTACAAATGTTCTCAGTTCTTGGTGGCAGCAGGAGTCATCTATTCACAACTTCACAAGGGTCTGTATCTTATAGGTTCATAGGAAAATACTAGGCCACCTGTCCTTGCTGGCCATGTCAAGCCTAGACATCTCCCTTTTTGTGCTCAAAAATAACCTATATCATTTGGTTACAGATTGGCTTTAACTATCTCTTGGTCTATAATTATGTATTACTCCTAAGGAGATTAACTGGGATCATCCCATAGATAATTGGAGGGGACCCATGTGTGGGATAAAGCATTTAGGAACTGCTTCATTCTATTGGTAATACAGAGGGAAGTCATAGGTAAATTTTCTGTTTCCCATTCATATATCTAAGCTTTGCTTGAAAATGGGTGTGGATGAACTTTATTTCATGTGGATAGGGAGTCTGCTCCACAGCAGCAGTATCATCTGTGAGATACACCTGTCCCTCCTGACCATTCTATTGATGTTGCCGAAGTGGTTTAGATTCCTAGACTGAGTATTTCTGATGCCATTTGACTTGCTGTTATGCAGTAAATCCATCAGTAATGGGTCAGAGTGTGCCTTGTGTGCCAGATATAGGTCTTAGCAGTCTGTAGGAGACAAAGTATAGTTACAGAACTTTGAGTTAGATCATGGAGGACATGTTGTTTGAGGCTTGTAACCTTTTAGTAAGGTTTCTCTGAGGGTGTCCCAGTTGTTGTATGTATCTTGACAAATACATGACAAATGGGCATTATATTTAATGAGTGATCTAATAACGGCAGAGTAAAATGGAACAATGACATCCCTAGATCTAGCCACAGTCCCTTTATTTATAAGCTGTGCAATATAGAAGGACTTTCTTACAGCAACAGACAAATGATGATCAAAAGTTAGGTCACAGTCCACATAAGTTGCCAAATCCCAAACAACAGGGTCAACTCTTAGTGGTGTATTGTCAATGTGGTAGCTTCCTGGGGCAGATGACTTCCAAAAGGATACAATAATGCATTTTTTGGCATTTAATTTCAGTCCATGATTTTGGCACCAGTTGCTTATTTGAGAAAAACCTTCCTGCAGAAAGACTAAGTCATTTAGAGAGTCAGTGACTGCTCCTAGCTTGCAGGCATATGCAAATTTAGTCAGCCAGAGCCCTTTAGTATTGACTTTTACTTCAGAAAAGTAGATGTCAAACAGGAGAGGTCCTAGCACAGGATCCAGGGACACTCCACTGGTGACTGGTCTCTTTCTTAAGGTAACTTCCTCTATTTTGATTATCTGCAACCAATCTGTGAGCAAGTTGGCAATCCATTGGGTGACATAGGGGTTTATCCCCAATTTATTTAGCTTTTCTACTATGCCCGAGTAAGGAATTATGTCAAAAGTTTTGGTCAGGTCGAGGTATGCAGCATGTACCATTTTGCTTTCATCCATTGCTTTGGTGCCCTTTTCAAAAAAATCCACCAGGTTGATTAAACATGATCAGACCTTGATGAATCCAAACTGAGACAGGTCCAGTGTTTGGAGGATCACTATGTCCTGATTCATTCCATATGTCTTTCCATGGCTTTGCATATGAGGCTGGTCAGACTTATGGGTCTGTAATTGTCTGGGTCTTTGGAAGGTCCTCCCTTATGCAGAGGAATGACTATAGCTGTTCTCCATTCACTTGGTACAAAACTTGTATGGATGC
This sequence comes from Protopterus annectens, assembly GCF_019279795.1. Lineage (NCBI taxonomy): Eukaryota > Metazoa > Chordata > Ceratodontiformes > Protopteridae > Protopterus > Protopterus annectens. Next base: position 763,272,767 of record NC_056748.1, on the reverse strand, counting down.
TGAGATTGAAGAGTACTGTTAGTGGTGTTGCTAAGTCATGTTTCATAATATTTTTGATGTACCTAGGGACATTGCCAGTGCCAATCAATGTATTATTTTTAGCTTCTGATAGTACTTTTAGGACCTAGTCTTGTGTGTTAGCTGGGGGTGAGACAGTTTCATGTATATCTTGAGGGACAGACAGACAGGAGAGAGGGGTAAAGTTACAGCTAAATTTATCAGGTTCACTATACCTTCACCCTCAGTTTAGGTAATATCATTCACAATCAGCTCAGCACATTGCTGCATTGTGCTTCTGAGATTATGAACAAAATTAAAAATGCCTAGTGATTGTCTTTGGCTTGGATAGCTATTTTAGCCTCATATTTGGCTTTGGTGGATTTTATTAAGCTCCCGAGTTGTTTGTTTATTTCAATGGCAAGGGCTCTAACATCCTGGGAATTAGTTTTTTTTGTTACTTTTGGTCAACATTCTTTTCCTTTTATTATAAAGCTTGTTGATATTATGGTTCCACCATGTAGGTTTCTTTCTGTGGTTTTCCCTGCAGTTTGTATTATAGTCCTTTACATTCCTCCATGTAATAACACACCAGTCCTAGAAGAAATATTATTTTGGACCTTCTGTACTAGAAAAAATGAAACAATTATCCTAGGCAATGTGAACACTGACTGGTCTAATATCTCTGCTAAATCAGCATCCTCCCACATTATCCTCTTTCAGTATACCCAACTGATAACCTCCGCTACTAGATATAATAACAGAACTAATAAAGGATCCATCTTAACATTGGATCCTAGTTTCAGACCCTTCTAAGATCTTATCAGCTGGTATTCTTCCCAACTCCATTAGCAATCACATTCCTGCCTTCATTATCTGCTCCTGTGCACCCATCCCAAAAAAATCACAATATCAAACTAGTCAGAAATTCATCTAAATTCAACCCCCATACATTCAATAGTATCCTAAAAAGTATCAACTGGAATATCCTCAAACACTTTCCCTAGACAATGCTCTGTTCTATTTTAATAATACCTTTTTGAAAATACTAGATAGCCTTGCCCCATCCAGAACTAAAAGAACAAGGACTAATCATGCCCCCTGGCTAACCAAATCCACTACAGAAAATATGATTTCCAAGGACAAAGCATGGAAGTCATGGCTTAAACATAAGAATAACTTTGATTTATTAAAGTACAAACAGATTTGCAATCTAACTAAAAAAAATCATATTAAAAGACAAAAAAGAATATTACTGGAACCTGCAACATAATCACAAAAGTAATACTAAATTATTCTGGTCTTCCATTAAAGTCTGCTAAGCCCTGGGACAAAACTAATCCATGCCCACACCCTGACAGAACTCCAGACCAAATTGCAAACATCTTTTACTCCTACTTTAGAGACACTATTGCCAAGCTTACTGCCACTTTTTCTCTACCTCTCCCAGAAAATAATTTTTCATCCAACACTTACCTTCATCATCATTCTCACCCTCAGCCCCTTCACTTTACCACAAATACATTAAGCCATCCAACTCCAAGCACCCATTCCACCCCACCCATCCACAGTAACACAGAACAACCTACTTCTCAGGCAGAATTCAAACTCTGTACTGTCCCTACTACAACCCTCAAAAAACTTCTCATGAAATTAATTAAATCCTAGCTCTAACACTTCTGATGGAATACCCAGAAAATGCCTCAAAATTACTACAAATGCAGTGGCCTATCCCATTAGCGTTCTCATAAATAGCTCTATCCAAGAATCCTACATCCCTAGCCTCTGGAAAAAAGCAATCATCCTACCCCTCCACAAAGGGGGCTCTTCAACTGAAATTTCCAACTTCTGTCCCATTGGTATCCTTTCTACCATCTCCAAACTACTAGAGAAATGCATTCAAAAGCAAATCTTACATTTTCTCCTAAAAAAATCAGATCCTCTGCCAAACACAGCATGGGTTCAGACTGGGATATAGCACATCTACCATCCTAATATATTTCTTAGACAAAGTTAATAAAACTTGCGACTCAGGGAAAGTTGTCACCACTCTACTCACCACAGTATTGCCCAAAGCAAACTACATTGGCTCGAATTCCCCCACTACTTAACCTATCTTCAACTAACTACCACACACAAATTCATTAATAAACCACAAGACTTCCCTTTCCTAATGTCTTTATTCACCCATTATAACCCTGGTAGGTCCCTAAAATCAGAAAACCAACATCTTCTACAAATTCATAAACCTAAATTACCAACCGGTCAGGTATTATATTCATAGGTCATTGCAAAAACATGGAATAGCCTACCTTTGAGGATTCAAACACATCAATGTCTTGCCACGTTTAAAACCACCACCCTCCACACATATCTCCTCTCCAAATGGACTTGTAACTGATCAATGCCTCCATCAGCTATTACCTAACTCCATAAGTCTTCCTATCTATTCTTATTATCTCCTTCACACATTTCTTCTGTACATACTTGTATACACTTCTTTGGGATATACTTTAAGTGTACCTTAAATTGTAATTGGACAGCTTAAACTATTATTTCTGCCTGAAATTGTATTCCTCTTTATTATTTGTGTTTAAAAATACATTTGTTGTGTTTTGTACAATGCATCCTGTTTGTAATAATTTACTACTTGTGTTTTTATAATGCACTCACTATGTTTTGTACAATGTATTATGATTTATTAACTGTCCTAATACTATGTACACTCATACTATTGTATTTGTGGAGCTTTTCTCCCCTTGCCTCCACTGAAAATGGGCTCTTCTTGACCCAGTGGACTTTTCTGGTAAACAAATGCCAATCATCATCTTCTTTCGGCTGTTCCCATTAGGGGTCACCACAGCAGATCAGCTGTTTCCATTTCTTCCTGTCCTCTGCATCTTGCTCTGTCACACCAACCACCTACATGTCCTCTCTCATCACATCCATAAACCTTATCTTAGGCCTTCCTCTTTTCCTGTTACCTGGTAGCTTCATCCTTAGCATATTTTTCCCAATATACTCAGCATCCCTCCTCAGCACATGTCCAAACCAACGTAATCGTGCCGCTCTGGCTTTGTCTCCAAACCTTCCAACCTGGGCTGACCCTCTAATATATTTATTCCTAATCCTGTCCACCCTCGTCACACCCAGTACAAATCTTAACATCTTTAATTCTGCCACATCCAGCTCAAACTCCTGTCTTTTTGTCAATGCCACTGTCTCCAACCCATATAACATAGCTGGTCTCACTACCCTCTTGTAGACCTTCCCTTTCACACTTACAGGTACTCGTCTCTCACAAATCACTCCTGACACACTTCTCCACCCACTCCATCCTGCCTGTACTCTCTTCTTCACCTCTCTTCCACACTCACCGTTACTCTGAACTATTGACCCCAAGTATTTAAACTCATCCACCATCACCACCTCTACTCCTTGCATCCTCACCATTCCTCTATCCTCTCTCTCATTCACACACATATATTCTGTCTTAGTGCTGCTGACCTTCATTCCTCTTCTCTCTAGAGCATATCTCCATCTCTCCAGGGTCTCCTCCACCTGTTCCCCACTCTCACTACAGATCACAATGTCATCTGCAAACATCATAGTCCACAGGGACTCCTGTCTGATCTCGTCTGTCAACCTGTCCATCACCATTGCAAATAAGAAAGGGCTCAGAGCTGATCCTTGATGTAACCCCACCTCCACCTTAAACGCATCTGTCACTCCCACCGCAGACCTCACCGCTGTCACACTACCCTTGTACATATCCTGTACCACTCTTACATACTTTTCTGACACTCCTGACTTCCTCATACAATACCACAACTCCTCTCTAGGCACCCTGTCATATGCTTTCTCTAAGTCTACAAAAACACAATGCAACTCCTTCCGACATTCTCTGTACTTCTCCATCAACACTCTCAGAGCAAAGATCGCATCTGTAGTGCTCTTTCCTGGCATGAAACCATACTGCTGATCACTAATCATCACGTCCCTTCTTAACCTTGCTTCAACTACTCTTTCCCATAACTTCATGCTGTGACTGATCAATTTAATCCCTCTGTAGTTACTACCGCTCTGCATATCACCCTTATTCTTAAAAATCTGTACCAAAACACTTTTTCTCCATTCCTCAGGCATCATCTCACTTTCCAAGATTTCATTAAACAATCTGGTTAAAAACTCCACTGCCATTTCACCTAAACACCTCCATGCTTCCACAGGTATGTCATCTGGGCCAACAGCCTTTCCATTCTTCATTCTCTTCATAGCTATCCTTACTTCCTCCTTGCTAATCCATTGTACTTCATGATTCACTATCCCTACATCATCCAACCTTCTCTCTCTCATTCTCTTCATTCATCAACCCCTCAAAGTACTCTTTCCATCTCCTCAACACACACTCCTCGCTTGTGAGTATGTTTCCCTCATTATCCTTTATCACCTTTACCTGCTGCACATCTTTCCTAGCTCAGTCCCTCTGTCTAGCCAATCGGTACAGGTCCTTTTCTCCCTCCTTAGTGTCCAACCTTTCATACAACTCTTCATATGCCTTATCCTTAGCCTTCACCACCTCTCTCTTTGCCATGCACCTCATCTCCTTATACTCCTGTCTACTTTCTTTGTCTCTCTGACAATCCCACTTCTTCTTTGCCAACCTCTTTCTCTGTATACTCTCCTGTACTTCCTCATTCCACCACCATGTCTCCTTGTCATCCTTCCTCTGCCCAGATGTGATACCAAGCACCTTTCTAGCCGTTTCCCTTACTAGCTCTGCTGTAGTTACCCAGCTATTTGGTAACTCTTCACTGCCACCCAGTGCCTGCCTTAACTCATCCCTGAACTCCACCTCACAGTTACCCTTTTTCAATTTCCACCATTTGATCCTTGGTGCTGCCCTCACACTCCTCCTCCTCTTCTTGATAACCAACGTCATCCTACAAACCACTATCCTATGCTGCCTAACTACACTTTCTCCGGTCACCACTTTACAGTCTCCAATCTACTTCAAACTGGCCCTCCTACATAAGATATAATCCACCTGTGTGCATCTTCTTCCACTCTTGTATGTCACCCTATGCGCCTCCCTCTTGTTAAAATACGTATTCACCACAGCCATGTCCATCCTTTTCCCAAAATCCACTACCATCTGACCTTCTGCATTCCTTTGTTTAACACCATACCTACCCATCACTTCCTCATCCTCTCTGTTCCCTTCACCAACATGCCCATTGAAATCTGCTCCAATCACCACTCTCTCACCCTTGGGTACAGTCATCACCACTTCATCCAATTCACTCCAAAATTTTTCTTTCTCATCCATTGCACACCCAACTTGTGGAGCATATGCACTAACAACATTCATCATTACACCATCAATTTCCAGCTTCATAAACATCACTCTATCCGGCACTCTTTTCACCTCCAAAACACTCTCAGCATACTGTTCCTTCAGAATAACTCCTACACCATTTCTCCTCCCATCCACATCATGATAAAACAATTTGAACCCACCTCTGATACACCTAGCCTTACTCCCCTTCCATCTGGTCTCTTGCACACACAATATACCACCCTTCCTTCTGTCCATCATATCAGCTAGCTCTCTACCTATACCAGTCATAGTGCCAACATTCAAAGTTCCGACCCTCACTACCACAGTCCTAGCCTTTCTCCTCTCTTCCTGCCTTCGGCCATGTCTTCCACCTCTTCTCCTTCAGCCAACAGTAGCCCAATTTCCGCCAGCACCCTGTAGGCTAACAGCACTGGTGGCGGTCGTTGTTAACCCGGGCCTCAACCGATCTGGTATAAAAATGTTTCTTGGTGTCTGCATGAAATGTTTTGGTGAAGTTTTATGCTGGATGCCTTTCTTGACGCAACCCTCCCCATTTATCCAGACTTGGGACCAGCACAAAGAAATGCACTGGCTTGTGCATCCCCAGTGGCTGGGTTGGTAAACAAATGCCAATAAATAATAATAAAGTTGTTTCATGCATGCTAGCATAGTGTGATAGTGTACATTTCTGCATATTCAGTCTAGTTAACTGGGTTTGGTGGGGAGTTGAAACTTGGCAATGTATCACATAGGAGTAGGCAGTTTGTCTTAATGAAATTTCTAAAGGTACCTTGGGTGGAAGGGATCTCTGGTTTCAGTTTTATTTTGAAGGAGACTGCTTTATGGTTAGACCTAACAAGTGCTGAACATACAAAAGAGATGGTGTACGATGCTTCCATAATAGTAAGAACAAGATACAAGATGTTATTCATTATTCCTCATAGTGGCTACTCTGACTAACTGTTCCTGGGCATTTGTATTGACTATGTTCAGGAATCTTTGTGCTTATGGAAAAGTGGTGGTGTAGGTTTCCCAGTCTATAGTTGGCTAGATTAGATTACCTAGGAAAATGGTATTAGGTTTAATACTGAGTGATTCTAGTTCCAGTTGATAGGCATTGTGGCTTTCCTTTGTCATAGACAGAGTTCTATAGCTAGCTAATATATTCTGTGGGACCATTGTGATGGTTATTCGAACGTAAACAAGATGTAGTGTATCATGCTGCTTTATCAGCCTTGATGTGAGTCTCTTCTGGGTGTAGATTGATACAACTCCATCTTTTTTCCCCCTCCTGCACAGTGCCTAGTCTGAATGTGTGTAAGGCATTATAGCCCTGCACAGCCCGAGTGCTCTTCTTCCATTTTAAACCATGTCTCTGTCACTATACAATCATCAATGTCTTCCAGGGTGAGGAAGACTTGCAGGAAGGAAAGTCTATTTTTTTAGTTTTTTCCATTCCCACTGACTGTCAAATCCTTGGTTGCAATAAGGGTTTTCATTTTCTATAACTTCAAACCCTTGGTGACAACAAGGACTTCATCTTCTTTATTCTACTTCTGCACTTCCTTCTGTTCATAACTATACACACAACCTTGGTTTCTAGTGGCAGCAAGAGCCATCCTTCGTCATGTTAACCATGACTCACTAAAATTCTTGTCTTGCTGCTCTTGTGGTAGCAACAGTCAGGCAGCAGCTTTTAATTTTCTTCTCCCACTATCCCTCATATTTCTTCATAGCACTTCAGGCTCTTAGCTTTCTTCAAACAGCAAGAGTTTTGTTCCACTATTCTACCCATTGTGCACTATCTAGCATTTTCTACCACTCATTTACTCCACCAAGCACTTGGCAGCTATCCTTTTTTACTACATCCACTAGTCTCTACCTAACTACCCCAGTCTCTGTCACACCATATCAAATTCTTATCTTTCTTTCTTCTTACCATTCCACTTAATCCTCTACCACTCTAACTACTTCCTGGTGGCAATAACTGCTTCTTTTACCAATACTTTCTTTTCAGCTTTGTCTATCTTATGTTACACTTTATGACCTCTTACATCTAGCTTTCCAGCAATGACATATTGTTAAGTTGATGCAACTATTACAACATGTTATCAATTAGGCATTTCTTCTTAATTTTAGTCTACGCAATCATTTATTTGGCTGCCCTGCAGTTATGGACTCATTCTCCATCAACTCATCTGTTAGTAACCAGCCACCCTAAACATCCATTCATTGCAATGTCTCCAATTTGCTAAGAGCAAACCTACTTACAAAGTCCACAGATGGTGTCATATCTATATTCTACTCCTGAAAAACAATATATATATATATATATATATATATATATATATATATATATATATATATATATATATATATATATATATGTATAGCTCATTTAAAAAATACCAGATGTTTGTTCTATTTATTTTTCAAATTGAAAAAGATTTCCTGGAATCCGACAAATAAGAATCAAAACCAACCACCAACGTAGCAGCAAATAATTCCAGGAAAGACTGGATTCTTGCACCAAAACAGTACTCTTTATTTAGACCACAAACGACAATGTTGAGCACTTTCATCCATATAAAAAGACTTCATCAGAACACAATACATAAAAACTCACTCCCTTTTATACTAAAAAAAACTCCATTTACACTAATTATTCAATTAATGACTGGGCTGGCGTTAAGTAATTAGATACCTCTCATTTCTATCCAGCCTGGTACTTTAAAAAAACTTTTAAAATATCTGTAAATATATACACAGTCAATATATATGTAAGCACAATTCAATAAAAATATTGCATTTAGACCCATGTCTAGTGCCACATTGCAATAATAAACATAGCTAAACAAAACACAAAACTAAGCATTTGTAAAAGTCTGATGCTATATCATTGACTTATATTTTATACTATGCTGACTGTATGCATTTATAAACATTAAACAGTAACTATATCAGTACTATGTATCAAAATTCATGTTTTATATAGATAATAACATAAAACATTTTAAAAACAATTATAATTGTAATAAGAAAAAACTATATATGAAATGAACTAAAACTAAAAATACTACACTACACAACCTATGTGCAAAAAAGTGAAAATAACAAGTGAACCAAGTGAATAACAATGTGTATTGTCTAAATATACTGAATATGTGTATGTATTATCTTATACTCTAACCAAAGGTTTGGTAGGAATCATTTCATTGAGTCCAGGGAATGTGGCTGCATTGAGTCTTATCTGCCACTTAATTTCCTTTTCACTCACCATTGCCTTAATATTTCCCCCTCTAGGATTAGGTAATACCACTTCCAGGATGGCAAATTTGAAGCCAGTGCAATCTGAGCTATTTATCAGGTGACGGGACAGGGCATTGTTAGTATCATGTTTTCTAATGCAATACATGTGATCGTAGATTCTGTTTTTCAAACAACGATCGGTTTTCCCAACATAATAATTCATACATGTGTCACATATTGCTAAATATATTAAATGCTGAGTCTGACAATTTCCGTGACAAAATCTCACCTTACTTCTTATGTTGTTACTTAAAGTGATAGAAAGTTCTTCAAATATGTATCTGCAATAATTACAGTGTCCACATTTCTTTGTACCCACTTTGTGTGTCTTCCCTTTCCTCTGGTAACAAGATTTGACTTCAGTTATTCTCTTCAAATTATTCCCAGTTTTATATACAAATTGGGGTCTATGGGGTACTTTCTCCTTTATAGTAATGTCACTTGTCAATATGTTCCAATTGGACATAATAATGTCCTTTACTTCCTTCGTATGCCTGCCATATTTTAATATGCATGCTTTGGTATATTTATCATTTCTAGTACTTATGTTAGTATTAATGTTGTTATTTCCCTCCTTGGTATTCTGAAGTCCAATACCTAGGAGTGGCGGATACTTTCTACCCCATTCCTGAGATACATATGAAATCACGTCTTTGATCATAACAGAGGGATATCCCTTATCCATAAATAAACTACCAATATATGATAATTCTTGCAGCATGCATTTCTTGACTGATGTCATTCTTGCAGCTCTAATGCACTGCCCCTTGATTATACTCCGTTTAGTTGAATAAGAGTGGGCGCTATCAAAGTGCAAGTATCCATTACTATATGTGTCCTTCCTAAAAATCCGAGACTGGAAGGACTTCCCATCACTGTAAAGATACACATCAAGATAGTTAATCCCCACCGTATCGAACTGATAGGTAAACTTGAGGTAACTAGTGGTGTGATTGATGTACTCTACGAATTCAATAAGTTTTTCCATGTCTCCTTCCCAAAGAACAAAGATATCGTCCAAGTACCAGACATATCTTTTGATGTATAGCATCCAAGTGGATTGCAAAACAAATTCCTTTTCCCAATCGAACAGTACAAGATTGGCGTAGATGGGGGCACATGCTGCCCCCATGGCTACGCCAGTCCTCTGTCTATAGTACTCCCCCTCATAATAGATGTAGTTATGATCAAGTACTATATCCATGAATTCAGTGAGCAGGGAGATGTCGTCCTGTCCTAATCCACTATGGTTGCATATACTGTTGTGAAATCTATTGATACCATCGTTCTTGGGAATACAGGAAAAAAGATCCTGTATGTCAATAGTAACAAACACAAGGTTAGAACTCCATAACTCTTGTTTAAATATTCCCAAGAATTCCCAGGAATCCTTCATGATGTGTGCAATAGTGTTATACATATGTTTCAATCTATGATGTATGACTCTACCTAAAGGAAAGGCTTTACTGGAGCTTCCTGAAATTATCGGTCTAAATGGGGGATCCAAAAGATTTTTGTGCACTTTAGGGATCCCTGTAATAGTCACCAATATGGGAAATTCTACTTTGAGGAACTTGTATAGGTCCTCATTTATTCTGTTTTCCAACAGAAATTCCTCCAGGTATGAGTCTATTCTACCATGCGCTATATTCACCTGGTTAAGGGAAGAGGCTTCATATTGCAAAGAGTTATTTAACAATTCAAAGATTTTACCTGTATATTTTTCTTGATCATATAATACTATTCCTCCCCCTTTGTCTGCTGACATAATTCTAATATTCTGTTCACATAGTGAGTCTATAATGGAATGGACTTGTTGACTCATTACACGATCACTTTTGTTGTGCTTATATTTGTTATATAAAGCATATATTTCTGTATTAATCACATTTTCGAAAGATATCAGTGTTTTATACATGGGGGGGGGTAAATGCACTTTTCTTTCTCAAATCTCCCATGAATCCTTGCTGTGAGGGACTGTGATTGAAAAACACCCCAAGATTCACTTTTCTCAAAAATAACTTAAATTCTACCAGTGTATCAATGATATCCAAGGATTTGTCCAGAATGAACTTCATACCCTTCGAAAATACTTGAAATAACTCAGGTATGACTTTGTATATACTGTAATTGTATATCTTGACTTCCCCACTGGTATGAAGTATGCTATTCGATGCACAATCATTCCTAAAATCTGTAATGTGGATCAAAGGACTCTCCAGGCCTACCATATGTATAATACCATCAGAGGTTCCGATGGATCCTTCTAATATTGCCTGTATCTGTTCCATCTGTATTTCCCCTTCCCTTTCTGTTTTGCTGGTTGCCAGGTGTTGTAATCCCTCCCTTCTTCTAAAAAAAGTTCTTCCTCAAACTGATGTAAATGTGAGACATTTTGATTAGCAACATACTTCATATCCTTGTTTTTCTCCCCATCTTGTCTGACATTCCACCTGTATGCTGTTCCTTTCTCATATTGGGACATATCCCTCTGTAATTTCCTACATTTTCTGTCAAAAACTTTCTTGCAATTATTTTCAGCATAATCATATTGCTTGCAATACAACTTTTCCCACTGTGGAAACAACACATCCATTTTAATAAGTTTGTTCATGTGTTCTACCTCCTGGAGTAAACTACTCAATTTAGAATCATTACTATTTACAATAAATTGCATAAATTGTTTACCAAACCCGTTGAACATGTTATTACACACCTTGATATTATCTGCATTCATCTCAACCCCTATGGGTTCCTTAAAAAATCGTAGCCCCATCGGGACTATGCCACTATCTATACATTTACGTAAATACATATTGTCCACTTGTATAGTCTTTATTTTAGTAAGTTTGTTGCCAAAACTGTAAATCAATTCCTTTAAGGAAGAAAAATGCCCCTCATCTTCCTTGCGTTTGTTTTTCAAATTGTTAGTGTCATTAAACTCGAAGGGCATGTGCATAAATTTATCTAAGTTAAAATTGTAAGCACGATCATTTTCTCCCAAAGGGGAGCGCTGAGACACAGTACCTTTAGAATGTTTGTTGATAACACCACTCGTTTTCTCTTCGGATGCATAGGTTCGTACTGGCGGTAAACGCTTAGGCTTGGCCCCAGAAATTAAGTAAATGTCTTCCTCGTGGTTACCGGACAAAGCAGAAACATTAAGAGTGCTTTTATGCCTAACTGTACGTTCGTTGTCTTCCTTCCTCGGTGTACAGCTAGACGGGAATGGAGATGAAAACCTCCTCTGCCCATTCGGGATCTCCTTGTCGCTGCCATTACCAATAGAGGAGCGTGCTGACATGACAACGTTGTTAGAGTTAGGTTGCACTAAATTTTTATGTAAACCAGAGGGCGGAGTTAGCAATTCAAGCAGATGAGTTATTTCGCCCTTTAGTATAGCCATTTCTGAATGTATCTTATCAACTTCCTCCCTGGTTATGGAAGTTGAGAAACCTGAAACTTCGTGCATTGAATCCATGCTGGAAAGAACAACTACGAAAATGAAAAAGATTTCCTGGAATCAGACAAATAAGAATCAAAACCAACCACCAATATGAGAAAGGAACAGCATACAGGTGGAATGTCAGACAAGATGGGGAGAAAAACAAGGATATGAAGTATGTTGCTAATCAAAATGTCTCACATTTACATCAGTTTGAGGAAGAACTTTTTTTAGAAGAGGGGAGGGATTACAACACCTGGCAACCAGCAAAACAGAAAGGGAAGGGGAAATACAGATGGAACAGATACAGGCAATATTAGAAGGATCCATCGGAACCTCTGATGGTATTATACATATGGTAGGCCTGGAGAGTCCTTTGATCCACATTACAGATTTTAGGAATGATTGTGCATCGAATAGCATACTTCATACCAGTGGGGAAGTCAAGATATACAATTACAGTACATACAAAGTCATACCAGAGTTATTTCAAGTATTTTCGAAGGGTATGAAGTTCATTCCGGACAAATCCTTGGATATCATTGATACACTGGTAGAATTTAAGTTATTTTTGAGAAAAGTGAATCTTGAGGTGTTTTTCAATCACAGTCCCTCACAGCAAGGATTCATGGGAGATTTGAGAAAGAAAAGTGCATTTACCCCCCCTATGTATAAAACACTGATATCTTTCGAAAATGTGATTAATACAGAAATATAATATATGCTTTATATAACAAATATAAGCATAACAAAAGTGATCGTGTCATGAGTCAACAAGTCCATTCCATTATAGACTCACTATGTGAACAGAATATTAGAATTATGTCAGCAGACAAAGGGGGAGGAATAGTATTATATGATCAAGAAAAATATACAGGCAAAATCTTTGAATTGTTAAATAACTCTTTGCAATATGAAGCCTCTTCCCTTAACCAGGTGAATATAGCGCATGGTAGAATAGACTCGTACCTGGAGGAATTTCTGTTGGAAAACAGAATAAATGAGGACCTATACAAGTTCCTCAAAGTAGAATTTCCCATATTGGTGACTATTACAGGGATCCCTAAAGTGCACAAAAATCTTTTGGATCCCCCATTTAGACCGATAATTTCAGGAAGCTCCAGTAAAGCCTTTCCTTTAGGTAGAGTCATACATCATAGATTGAAACATATGTATAACACTATTGCACACATCATGAAGGATTCCTGGGAATTCTTGGGAATATTTAAACAAGAGTTATGGAGTTCTAACCTTGTGTTTGTTACTACTGACATACAGGATCTTTTTTCCTGTATTCCCAAGAATGATGGTATCAATAAATTTCACAACAGTATATGCAACCATAGTGGATTAGGACAGGACGACATCTCCCTGCTCACTGAATTCATGGATATAGTACTTGATCATAACTACATCTATTATGAGGGGGAGTACTATAGACAGAGGACTGGCGTAGCCATGGGGTCAGCATGTGCCCCCATCTACGCCAGTCTTGTACTGCTCGATTGGGAGAAGGAATTTGTTTTGCAATCCACTGGGATGCTATACATCAAAAGATATGTCCGGTACTTGGATGATATCTTTGTTCTTTGGGAAGGAGACATGGAAAAACTTATTGAATTCGTAGAGTACATCAATCACACCACTAGTTACCTCAAGTTTACCTATCAGTTCGATATGGTGGGGATTAACTATCTTGATGTGTATCTTTACAGTGATGGGAAGTCCTTCCAGTCATATATATATATATATATATATATATATATATATATATATTGCCTAAAACAGACATAACACACAGCACAACAGAGTTGTTCATGCAGTACTACATAGTAAACAAAGTAATGCAAACAGCAATGTAACTGTCTTAAACAGTAATGAAATGTGCATAAATCCATACATATATAGACTTACATCCAATTTTCCTGTCATTCTGGTATTTGCAGTTTCAGCCAAGGTTGCAGTCAGGCAAGATCATGTATGCCACTACATAAACTTTTTTCAACAATTTATTAATTTTGCACAATGAGATGTGCTAGATTCAAAATGGAAGACATACTTTTTTATTAAATTCTAGATTTTAACTTTTTTTTAGAAACTCAGGCTGGCTAAATATATTTTACAGTAAAGAAAAGGTACGCAGTCCAGAAATATGCACTGTCTTGGAAGGGAGGGGGCAGTAGCTTCTTGATTTCTGTAAACTGATGTAAAGTTCCAAAAATCATGACTATGTCCCAGTTCCAATTACAAAGTACACACTGAAATAGAAAAGGTTTGAAAACCACAAAGGATGCGATAGACAAATGAGTATACACCTGTATCTTATCATTTAAAGAGGCACTGCAATGATGTTAAGCAAAGTACCACTCCCCCAAAGAAAAGGAGTATCCTCTCAACAAATAATACAAATATAAAATAAAAAAATAACAAAGTTGTCTGCTGGATTGCAAATTGGCTATTTAATAGGCCTCAAGTTGTCAAAGTTGCTGGTATACTCTCTAAACGTAAAATTGCTAACTAGTGGAGTGTAACTGCTCGGTCCTTTCCTGTTTGCCATTTGTTTTTTCAGCTATCCAAGCCAATTTCCCAGAAGTTTGGTTGACCAAGTCTGCTGATGACTGTTATCCACTCCTCTACTGGTACTGAACTGCTCCAGCAATGGCTTGAATATGCACATACTTGGTATACTGAAATGGTCTCATCTAAATGAAAAACAAATGCAGCCTAATAGCATTTGGCAAAAAAGCTGCTCTCACCAGAAAGGTTATAAATAGTGCTTCTCTTTTGAGATACATGATCGTAAGAGATGTGGGTGCCTACGTGTACAAGACTCTCTCATTTGATCATCATTTTTCCCATCATAGTCAGGTAATCCTTCATTTTCAAGTGAATATCTTCAAAAATCTAGGAAGTCATCCTACCACTGTAGTCTTCTTTTAATAATCCATTTATGAATACAATGCCGTAATTTGTTATGTTTAAGTTCAAGCATGCAACTCACCTGGAAAGGCCTCAAAGATTTCTAAGAAAATGAAAGACCTTAAAATATTCTGACAGATTAGCATGACTGTCCTTATTTTCAGTAGCCTACCAGCTGCTCTGAGGTGACCTCTGTCTTGCTTTTCAAGCCATGACAGACCCAGTCATATTTGAGGTCTTGTTTCTTTGCAAAACAATACACTAGAAACCTAAATCTATGCAACAAGTAACGAATACTGGAAGAATAGGTTCCTATCTCAACATATTCCCTGTCAATGTAATAAGTAAATACTACAGGTCAAAATTAATAAGTAAATACTACAGGTCAAAATACTACTTTAAGTACCTTTAAGGCTAGTCTTGACAATTAGATGAGTAGACACAAATTTACACCAGTGTTATCATGTATGACCCTACTCGATTTGGGAGGTGAACACTATTAAGTGCTTGAAAAGGGTGACAAGAACTTTTAAATATGTCAGTTTAAAGGTAAATATTGTTAGGCATATTATGGTCCCTATGATCACTTGCCTAGAATTGTTCATGTGCTCTTATAACTTAAAAATGAAAGTGAACAAAGTCAAAACAACTGTATAATACAAAAACACAAACAAAATGATAAAACAGCACAGTGGTGCAGCAGTAGCATTGTCATCTCACAGCAAAAGGTTTTCTGGTTCGATTCTCAGCTGGGGTGCCTCCTGTGTGGAGTCTGCATGTCCTCCCTGCATTTGTGTGTGTTTCCTCCAGGTTCTCCAGTTTCCTCCCACGTTACCAAGACATA
Organism: Protopterus annectens; assembly: GCF_019279795.1. Taxonomy (NCBI): domain Eukaryota; kingdom Metazoa; phylum Chordata; order Ceratodontiformes; family Protopteridae; genus Protopterus; species Protopterus annectens. The sequence goes on along the minus strand of NC_056748.1, from coordinate 763,256,912 downwards.
TGTTTGGAACATTTCTCGCAGGGCCTCCACTGAAAATTGGCTTAGTTCCAAGTCAGACTTTCCTGGTAAACAAATGTTAAATAAATAAAACATATATTGCAAAGAAAGTCTGTAAGGGAATATTTTTCACACACACATAATAGACCCTTTAAATAATGAAACACTGTATATAAAAAGGCATCAATCAACTGAAAAATAGAAGGGCCATTTTCTAAGTGCAATACTGTCTGTTAGGGTGAGTGCTACTGGGAAATAACACACCTTCCAGAGGTGAAGAAGCCCTCTGCCTATAGTGTCAGGCCTCACAATACCACTGGATAATAAGTCTACTTATAACAACCACCTTCATGGACATGACTGCTTATACATAGTTTTCTTTTAGCAGCTCAGACTTGTTCTAGTATGTCATTCATTCCATATATACATGTCTGCCCCTATGAATTCCCGTACACTGGGAGGTTGGCATAATGGTTAATGTGTTTGCCTTACAGACACAAGGTACAGGGTTTGATTCTCACATGGGGTGACCGGCTAGGCTTAAAATAGCCCACAAAGGCAGTTAGCCTAGTACTAAACTATGAACAACCATATATATTTCCTCCATCACATTGCCTATTACTGTTTCTGATTTCCACAGACTTGGCCTTGAAAAATATTTCAAACTTTTAAGGATTATACTCACAGAAAATGAGCATCTATGAAGCAGAGGTGAATAATAAATCCTAGATTGCTACAGAGGGGGGTGAAATAGCTTCACTTTGAGTCTGTGCTATGCCCCTCCATCACAATCCAATTCCTCTGTCCTTATGACATGATTGTGAACCAACACTATTAAATAGTAATACCTACTGAAAAACTACATATCCATGGCTAACCTTGTGCTGAAATCAGGCAGATATCATAATGAGTATTCTGAGAATTCCTGTTAAATCCTTTGAATTTAAGCTATTGCTTTCTTTGTAAGTAGTGGGTTTCTATGAATTTGTACATAGTCCTTCGTGATGCGTGGTTTATTATACCAAGCTTTTGTCACAGTGTGCATCAGTGATTTCCCTGTAATATTCATTGGTGAGTTAGGAATGTCAGGATATACCATTAGTTTAGTCAAACAAGTAATTTTTATATGTAACAACATGGAAGCTCAAAATAAAAATAATGTTAACAATTCAGCATCACATATTCAATCGATGATGACTTAGAAAATGCAATACATTCTGGGATATGGTCATTCCTAAAAGGACAATACCATACATTTGATTTAAATGGCAATGGCTATTTTATGTATGCCCAGTATATATAAAACACTCTAGCAGCTTTAGTAATACTGATCATCACATCTTCCCCCTTTAAGCATAGCTGCTGCAGCTCGCATTTAACACTTTGAACTGCTCCTGCAAAGACATATAGAACAATATGATTATTTGCACAACATTTGGAAGTGCATTAACAGTAACTACTTAATTGTACTACTGTCTCTGTCTTAAACCTTGAAATGTTTTGGGGTATTAAGCTGGTGACCACTCTTTGTTACTCAAATAACTCTCAGACTGTAATTGGAAAGGGATTGAGAACCTGCCAATAAAAACTTTGAGATGTACTGTCATGACAAACATTAGAATTTGTACAGTCAGTATGTTAAACGCAGTCAACAGTATCAGGAGTATAAAGACTTACACTTCATTGCACTGGCTGGACAGCACAAAGTCTGCCTCTGCAAATATTTAAACTCAAAACTTTCACCCTAGTCTTGGGTGTTCAGTTGAGGTAGATCTATATCTGATACAGGCACAGTTTTATTAAAAATCAGCTAGGTTATTCTTGTCTCAGATTGTTTTGGTTGGTTATCTGGAACACTGTATTCAGGTTGATACCCATCAGGAACTACTTGGATATGACATCTGTTTTGTCAAAGTATAGTACGATCTTTTGTTTGCATCATGTTGGAATGTGGTTCAGTAGTTTTCTACACTGCAACACCTGTTATGTCCCACATTTTCTCCTCATCTAACTTCATATGGACAGCTTGACTTGGTTGTAGGTCAAGTAGTGAATGCAAAGAATGATGTCAATTATAAATCTTTATGTACAAGTTTTGGCTTTTTGGTCATTTTGTTTGACTATTTTGTACAGAATAATTTTAGGATCAAGTTTTTACTCTGGCATTGGCATTTCTGTCTGTATTTATTTTCCAAGCATTAGCTGCAAAGTCCTTTGGCATTGTGTGAAGTAACTCCATATGTCATAAGAGCTTTGAGAGCATTTGTATGTCTTAGTATCTTTTTGGCATTTTGCACCATTAGACTGTGGATAGTCAGCACTTGATGTGGTATCGGTAAAACTATAGTCAGCAGCAAACTGTTGGAACTCAGAGGACATAAACTACATGCTGTTGCCTATAACTAGTTCAGTGGGTAGACCATAACTTGAAAATATGGTCCTGAATCTGGCTTTTAACTGTTGGGTAGTCATAGTTGGTACACAGATTATTTCTGTGTCACAGTAATATTAGTCCATCGCAATGACACAGTTTTTGTCTTCAAGCTAATGCAAGTTAGTAGCATTTTTGCCAAGGACCTTGTGCTAATGATATTTGGCATTAGTGGCTCTTGTCTCTGTAATGGTTTATGTTCAAGCTGGAATTGATACTTGGACATCATTTTTATAAGGTCTTGGTTGATTTTAGACCACCTTACTAATATTTTGTCTGTTTCACCACATTTGGTAAGACCCTGATCTTCTTCTTCTTTCGGCTGCTCCAGTTAGGGGTCGCCACAGCAGATCAACTGTTTCCATTTCTTCCTGTCCTCTGCATCTTGCTCTGTCACACCAACCACCTGCATGTCCTCTCTCACCACATCCATAAACCTTATCTTAGGCCTTCCTCTTTCCTGTTACCTAGCAGCTTCATTCTTAGCATCTTTTTCCCAATATACTCTGCATCCCTCCTCAGCACGTCCAAACCAATGTAATCTTGCCTCTTTGGCTTTGTCTCCAAACCTTCCAACCTGGGCTGACCCTCTAATATACTTATTTCTAATCCTGTCCATCCTTGTCACACCCAGTGCAAATCTTAACATCTTCAACTCTGCCACATCAAGCTTTGACTCCTGCCTTTTTGTCAGTGCCACTGTCTCCAACCCATATAACACAGCTGGTCTCACTACCCTCTTGTAGACCTTCCCTTTCACTCTTACTGCTACTCATCTGTCACAAATCACTCCTGACACTCTTCTCCACCCACTCCATCCTGCCTGTACCCTCTTCTTTACCTCTTTTCCACACTCACAATTACTCTGAACTGTTGATCCTAAGTATTTAAACTCATCCACCTTTGCCACCTCTACTCCCTGCATCCTCACCATTCCTCTATCCTCCCTCTCATTCACACACATATATTCTGTCTTAGTCCTGCTGACCTTCATTTCTCTTCTCTCTAGAGAATATCTCCACTTCTCCAGGGTCTCCTCCACCTGTTCCCTACTCTCTCTACAGATCACAATGCCATCTGCAAACATCATAGTCCATGGAGCCTCCTGTCTGATCTTGTCTGTCAACCTGTCCATCACCATTGCAAATAAGAAAGGGCTCAGAGCTGATCCTTGATGTAATCCCACCTCCACCTTAAACGCATCCGTCACTCCCAACGCAGACCTCACCGCTGTCACACTACCCTCGTATATATCCTGTACCACTCTTACATACTTCTCTGACACTCCCGACCTCCTCATACAATACCACAACTCTTCTCTAGGCACCCTGTCATATGCTTTCTCTAAATCCACAAAGACACAATGCAGCTCCTTCTAACCTTCTCTGTATTTCTCCATCAACACTCTCAGAGCAAACATCGCATCTGTAGTGCTCTTTCCTGGCATGAAACCATACTGCTGATCACTAATCATCACCTCCCTTCTTAACTTAGCTTCCACTACTCTTTCCCATAACTTCATGCTGTGACTGATCAATTTAATCCCTCTGTAGTTACTACAGCTCTGCACATATGCCCATCTGGACTTTCCCGATAAACAAATGTAAAATAAATAAATAAATTGAGAACATCCCAGGTCTGATACAATGTCAGAGCACACACCAGTGGTTACCCAGAAGTGCTAATTAGTCAAGTTAAGGCTGTCAAGATAAGTTTACTCAAACAAGTAAGTTTTATTTATAACAATGGAGTTTATGATAAAGAAATTACACTTCAGCATATCACATTCATCTGACCATGGCTTATAAAATGCAATGCATTGTAGGATATGTGCATTCTTAAAAAGGTGACATCATACATTTGACTTGAAATGACAATGGCTATTTTAACTATACACAATGAATGCAAACAGTTGAGCAGCTTGATTCCATTTATCATCACACATTTACCAATAGAATGCTTCACTTTTGTATTTCTGTATATTCCTTCTTTTTCTGTTCTGTATTAATCCTTTCTCACGAGATTTTTGCAATTGTATTAACATTTAATACCTTTTGTATGCCTTATATTAGTGATAGATTTAAAGTTAGTGCAATATACATTGTCTATGCCACCTCACCCAGTTCATGACTGAAAAGGGTCTTTGGACCAGCTTATCTACCCAGTAAACGTTCAAGTAGTAAACAATCAAGCAGTCATCTCCCAAAACTCTGCTAAGTACTAGTTAGCACTGATGTCTCAGTACTTCCACATTAAACAAACAAACAATCATCCCCTAAAACTTCCAATTATTGGTTAGCACTGATATCTCAGTACTCCCACAGTAAACAAACTTAAACAAACAAACAATCATCCCCTAAACTCTTCTTCCAGTTATTGGTTAGCACTGATATCTCAGTACCCCCACAGTAAACAAACTTAAATGAACAAACAATCATCCCCTAAACTCTTCTTCCTGATATCTCAGTACCCCCACAGGGAGCAATCAAACAAACAGACTATCATCTCCTAAAACTCTGCTAAGTATTGGTTAGCAATGATGTCTCAGTACACCTACAGTAAGCAAACTTAAACAAACAATACTTAGCTTTCTAATTTGCTTCTTAGCTATTGTGTCTTTTGGGTGAAATATGTATCCACCTTGTGACTTAGTTACTGAGTGCTTTTATTTCATCTCACAGCTATGATATGGGAAAATTGGTGAGCCACTCGAGCACCTGTAGGTGTGTGTTCCAGGTGTGTGTCTGTATTTGTGTGTGTATACTTGTGCTCTGTGAGGGGCTGTGCATCTTCCTTAGGAACCGTTTCTCATCTTTGTATCCACTGAGGGATGGAATAGGGTTCAGCTACCTCACAATCTTGCAATGGATTAATTGGCTAGGCAAAGAATAAATATAACTACTTCATACAAGTGAATTCAATACACTTTTTACTGCTTTTATTGGTTGAATGGGTCCTGACATAAAAGTGATGATCCTATTCAGTGGGGCTCATGAGAGGAGAATGCCAGTTTAAAAGTTAGAGCATACATGAATTTGGGATTCATTTTATTCTTTGAATATTCATAGTATAAAAATGTTCATTGTTCAGATATTTGGAACATAATACTGGCTTTTCTGCTGGTTGCTAGAATTTCTGGGGATTGGTAGTTTGCCCTTTCACCAATGTAGTATGATTTCAGAACTGGTATATATAATTTAGAGAGGGTGTAGGGGGTGCAGTGGTGGGTTGCTCTCTGCAAATTTTTTTTTTTATTTTCAACTTTTCAAGGTTCAATACTTTGTGTTTTGATCATTTGTTCTTTTGACCTTTGATACAGATCCCATGAATTTTGGGAATCTGACATACATATGCCATAGCTTAGTCATGTAAATAAAAAGAAAAAATCAAGGACTGCAGGCTAAGGACAGTACAGAGCAATAGAAATAGATTGTTTACCAAATACAACACTCTAAGCCAACCAAGATGGCAGACTCCAGTTACAAAATTACAATGAACAAAGTATAGTAGAGTAGAAGAATTTTTTTTTTTTTGGTAAATGTGCTGAAAACCTACAGGACATACTGCAAGAAGTGCCGGAAGCATCAGCCCCACAAGATGACTCAGTACAAAAAGGGCAAAGACACTCTCTATGTCCAGAGCAAGCATCGTTATGACAGAAAGCAGAGTGGTTATGGTGGTCAAATGAAACCTATTTTCCAAAAAAAGGCTAAAACCACAAACAAGATTGTATTAAGACTTGAGTGCATGGAGCCAAATTGCTGGTCAAAAAGAATGCTGGCTATTAAGAGCTGTAAGCACTTTGAGCTGGGAGGAGACAAGAAGAGAAAGGGCCAGGCAATTCAGTTCTAAGCTGCATTTTTTTGTCTCTGGAAATGTTTAATAAAGTTGTTAAAAATAAAAAAAAGTAGAGTAGCACAAGTTTTCTATTATATAGTGGTACTTGAAATCTGACAAGCAAAAAACTTTTTTTGTTCTGTGTGAAAAATGCAATTAATACCACAAAGATGTTTTGCACACAAACACACACACACACACACACACACACACACACACACACACACACACACACACACACACACACACACACACACACATACACACAAACTTATAACCACCATTAATTGACCAACAGCAAATAAAGCCCCAGTCAAAACATTTAAATTTTCTGAGCAAGAAAACCATATCTAATAAAAATATTTTACCGTATATTGAAAAAGTCTCTCTGAACTGTATGATTTGCAGTTTGGAAGAAACAAAGTAACGCATACAAAAATAAAAATCTTGCAGCCATCTCATTCCATCCTATCATTACTCAAAGGATTTTGTAACAACTTTCAAGGCATAACCCTTATCATCTGCTTGAAGGATAAGGCTCTTGAAAATACTTAAACTGACTCACATGACCATGACCTGCATTTCTCACTAGACTCGTTAGAGGTATAGCACATTCAGCTGCGGAAAAATGTCCACAATGATACAATAGTTTTAAGGTCTTTTCTTAACATGTTGTAATTTAATAAAAATCCATGTCTAATGCTGACTCTTGGCTTGCCACTATGTGTTACTTGATTTTTAGATGAAATACCTTTCCATCTAAAAGACCTCTCACAATAAATTTAAACCACACATCAAAATGCACCTCCGCAAGCAAGCCCAGTGTAAATGTTTTTAGGATGGCCACATAACTTCACCAGTTTCAGCCCTCTTACTCTTCCCTGTATCAGTGTCATCCCTCTCTTCACCTGCTCAAGATTGTTGAACCCACTGGCTTTTAATGTTGTTTGTAGATACTATATATTTACAGACTAATTATTTTTTCTTTAGAAGTTGAATGTAAGACCCATCAGCTTCATCTCTTACATGTAACTACCATATAATGCTATAGGATTAATTGTTCTCTTTTCCACGTTGAGTCTATTTTGTTATAAAATCAAGGGTGTACTCAGTACTAGGATGTGTGATAATATTACTTCATTATTTTGTTTTTAAAATTCTTTCCATTTATGAGCCTCTTCTCAAGTTATAAAACTTCTTTTTACTCATCAAATTTTAAATTACTTTGCTATAACTCAACACTTAATTTTCAAACTTTCATCACCTTTACCTCAAGTATTTATGGATCTCTTTCTTCCCTTTAATCAACTACCCAATTGTAATAGATGTCAAAAAATAAAACTTGTAAGAGATTTACTTCATACAGCATCCTGTTGTGTTTCAATTGACTCTGTCTATTGTGCATACATATTATTGTAATGTTTATCTTTGTTCTTGGTTTTAGGTATTACTTGTTAGTGTTGGAACTTTCCTCCCTGGGCTGCCACTGACAATGGGCTTTTTTTAAGCTCATTCAAAACTTATTTCTGTTAAATTAGTTTTTTTTTTATTTCTCATGTCTACAAAAAGAAAAAAAAAAAAACAAACAAATCCGTGATGGTAATCACCTGGGGTGTACCTTAAAGTGGTCCAGTATGATCAGTGCACTAGTCCTGAAAAAAAGACTTAAATAAATGCATTAAATAATTAAGTAAGTACATGTATTTTACTGGCTATATAAGACCTGCTAGCTAACTTGAAGTTTTATATGGAGGTAAATCTTCATGTGTTTAGAGAGTTAGATCGACTGCTTCCCTATGTAGATTATATAAGCTGACTCTCCCTTTCTGTTGATACATGGACTGACTTACAGTAAAGAGGCACCAAAATAGAGAAATGGTCTAGAAGTACTAAATCTGCATCTCACATATTGACTGGCATTTATGGGAGCCAATGCTGTTGAGCTTCACATAACTAGTATTATCCAGGTAAGCTTATTTACAGCTTCACATTGCTAAAAATGTATACCAGCAGCATGGCATGTGATCTTGTTATAGACTAGCTCAGTTTATGTGAGGTGGTTGCCACAACTTAGCCAGTACATAGGAAGCATACAGTTATACATTTAAATTGGAACCTGTGTGCTGAGAGACAGCCTTACAAGACTATCTGCAAATATATAGAGCTGAGTATATTTTTCTGTATTATTCTGTATTATAGAGCTAAATTGTTGCTTAGATATCTGTTGTCTTACTGTTCTGCAAATATACAGAGATCAGTATATATTTTTTTGGTTTTATAATTTGCACTGTGATTCCTCACATCTCTGTTGAAACTGTCTTCCCCACCTCCCCTCCCTGTTCTTGGTTGTAGTTTAAATCTGGTGGCTTTTGCAGTGCCCGCCCCACTGTAGATTTGATCTAAGACACTCCCCCAGTCCCATCTCTTTACCGCATTCTACCTAATAAACCCTTTCTGCACTTGCTTTTAGTCCTTTTTAATTTAATTACATTTTTTCAAACTGTGTGTGGACTAATATTGCTACATACTCAAGTATGCCAGCTTGCACTGCATGTGAATTACTTTTACTACTGTTTTTTCTACTTTTCTGAAAAAAAAAAAAATAAAAAAAATAATTGTAAGCCTGTTTCCTACCTTTCCTGTAATTAGTGTTCCAGATACAGATTTGCTGTATCCAGGACTGTTTGTAAGCTTCTGAGCCCCCCAAGCCTTTCTGTGTTGGAGGGAAGCCTTCTAGCTTATCAGTGGGAGTGGTAAGCATTAGGTAACCTGTCTACCACATAAGGAGTGGTTCTGGCCCAGAATTTGTAGTTATTGGCCATTTGGGCGGTCTTCCATCTCTCTCAACTTTCTGATTTGAAGGCCTGCATTTGCACTTGTTTCTGTCCTGTAACTCCTGGGCCCATCTCATTTGCTCACTCAAAAAAAAAAAAAAAAAAAATGTTATCTGCTTTTACTGTATTTGTGTTTCTTCCTACTTTATTTTGCTTTTGCATCATCTTGTCATCTTAAAAGTACTCAATTGTATTTATTACTGCTTGGTGTAACTCATTCTAAGCCTTTTAGTTTAAGCACTTGGGCTTCAGACCAGTTGTTTTACATTAAGAAAGTTTGTGGTCTGTACTGTAGTGGCAGAACAGGTAGCTTACATCCTTCTAAGCTGGGAACTGCTGATTGAGGGCTCAGTGTCTGTTATTCTAAAAGTGTATTAATTCTGGTTTAAGCACTTGGGCTTCAGGCCAGTTATTTTACATTAAGAGGGTTTGTGGTCTGCACTCTTGTGGGAGGAGAGGCTGGACTCTGCCCTTCTGAGCTGGGAATTTCTGGTTAAAGGCTTATAGTGCCTGCATATTTGAACTGCTTCTTACTGAAATTGGTACACCTTGTTTGCTGTAGCATAGACTAGATCCAGGCCTGCTGAATCTAGCTTTGTTTGTATAACTTGAGCACTAATCCAGACATTCTTTAAAGTATTCAATTGTATTTATTACTGCTTGGTAGTAACTTGATTAAAGTGTAACTATCATTCTAAGTCTTTTGGATTAAGCACTTGGGCTTCAGACCAGTTGTTTTACATTAGGAAGGTTTGTGGCCTGCACTGTGGTGGCAGGACAAGTAGCTTACATCCTTCTAAGTTGGGAACTGCTGAGTGAGGGCTCAGTGTTTGTTATTCTAAAAGTGTATTAGTTCTGGTTTAAGCACTTGGGCTTCAGGCCAGTTATTTTACATTACGAAGGTTCGTGGTCTGCACTCTTGTGGGAGGAGAGGCTGGACTCTGCCCTTCTGAGCTGGGAATTTCTGGTTAAAGGCTTATAGTGCCTGCATATTTGAACTGTTTCTTACTGAAATTGGTACACCTTGTTTGCTGTAGCATAGACTAGATCCAGGCCTGCTGAATATAGCTTTGTTTGTATGCTTGTTGTTTGTTTGCTTGTTATTTCCCTGAAACGCTAATTCCACCTAAAACGCGGCTTTTCAGTGCTTCTGTGGATCCCTAGTGATATCTGCATTGTTTACTGTACTTATTTCCTTGTTTCACTTGAAAGAAAGTTACTGTTTGTCGTTTTTGCATTTAAGTTACCTGTAACACATTACATTTAAGTTACCTGGCAATTGCTCACTAAAGCAATTATATAAGTCAGCACTAAAAAATTAAAAGCACTACACCCTCACAAACTCCCTTGAGTACCTTGTTCCCCATTGGCCCTTTTTTTCAATTATAAAGGAATTCCCAATACTATTCTAGCATGTCCAAAGGTCAGTTGTCAATCTTCTCTCCGGTATAGCTGGTGAATCTGGGAATCTTGAGGCAATGTTACAACTGGCTCATGTACACAGACAACCCTCTCCTCCTCCCAACAAATTCCAACACATGTGAAAGATGCAACCATATAGCCAAACTGGAGGCTAAGCTCTCTCAACTCAGTACTGGCGTAACCAGGCAGGAGGAGAAGGAAACCACACTCACTACAATTCCAGTCTCACATAGACCTACCACGACAGCAAACCAAACACATAAACACACAAAAACATACTCGGAGGCTCTAAATAAAAATCTGCCTAAGCAGCAGAGACCTCCAAAGCAGACACCCAAGCAACCGCTACCCCAAAACAAAACACGTGCAACACATAGCTCACAAAGCCAGTGTGCTGAACAGTCACAGCCCTTAAGGCTAAACAACACACCTGATACATTTGTAATAGGTGACTCTATCGTCAGGCACACTGACGTCCCGCTCACCAGGCTGAACAAGGAGAAGGTCACGGTGAGCTGCCTGTCGGGTGATAGGATCCGCCACATAACACAAGCACTCAGGTCACTCCAAGGCAAGTACAAATATGACTCAGTCATTGTCCATGCTGGTGTGAGTGACCTGAGACATACCTCCCTGGACTACATGAAAAGAGACATAGAGGAGCTCTCTGAGCATGTAGCCCAGGCCTGTATGACTCTGACCTTGAGCAGCATCTTACCCTCACCAAGAATGATGCCACAATATGAAGACAAGATGATCAATTTTAACAATTGGCTTAAGTATTGGTGTCATTCAAAGGGGATCCAATGCCTGTCAGCCTGGGATGACATGCTCGACAAGCCACGATGCTTCACTAGGGACGGCTTGCACCTGTCAACCCTGGGCTTTCGGATATTGGCAAAGGCTCTTGCTACCCCCATAGTGCCTTTTTTAGGTGAGGATCAAAAGACAAACCCACCTCCATAGGTATCACAAGGGATAAGAAACTAAGAGTAATGCTACTCAATGCCAGAAGTCTAAACCTCAAGATGCACACACTCGAAACTCTCCTTAGCCTGCAGAACATCAATATCTGTGCAGTAACAGAAACCTGGTTCAAAGCTCCCAAGAGCACCCCAGCACTACAAGGTTATACCTTATACCATGCTTTTCGGCCCCAAAACTTGGACCGAACCACAAAAGGAGGGGGAGTATCACTATTCGTCAAAGATACCCACACCTCCAGGTTGGTGGCACAGCACGAAGCATCAGTGACTATCCATGTGCAACTAACAGTGGGTAAAACTGCCTTCCAGTTTATAGCCTGCTACAGACCACCCTCCCAAACCCAGGAACCCCACTCGGCCTTCCTGAGAACACTGGAAAATATGAAACTCTCTCCAAACACCATTATATTGGGCAACTTCAACTACCCAAACATAGACTGGGAGCATTACTCTAGCTCCAACATCCTAGCCCAAAGGTTCCTAGAATTTATAAACTCAAATGCTATGGAACAACTTGTTACCACTCCCACAAGAGGGGAAAACATACTGGACCTGATCATCACCAACATGGGGACTCTATGCTCCAGACCAGAAGTGTATCCCTCACTGGTAAGATCAGACCATAAAGTAATCTCACTGGATATTCACATCCCGACCCCACACCCTGCCCAGAAAACCACAGTGAAAAACTTCTCTAAAGCAAATTTCACACTCCTAAAAACCAAGGTGGAATCTTTCAAAGCCCCGGCCTGTGGAAAATACGGCCCAGACTGTAAAATCCTTTATAAATGCATTCTATGAACACCTTCAGGAATGCATGGATCATGCAATCCCAAATAAAACCAAGACCCAATCCTCCAAAGGCAGAAGTCCTGTCTGGTGGACCCCAGCCATAAACAAACTATACAATAGAAGGAGGAAGCTACTACATGATAGAGCAAAATCCCAAAAAGGGAAGGCATCTCTGATCAGTATTAGCAAAAACTACGGGCACTCATAAAATCGTCTAAGGCCAGCTTCGAGAGAAAAATTGCACAGGACACTAAGGATAATCACAAGGCTTTCTTTAGTTATGTTAGGAACCTGGGTGGGAATTCCCAGATATGCTCAGAATTAGTCCAAAATGACAAAAATACACTGAACCCACAGACATTGCCAACATCCTAGCTGACAGGTTCAGCGGAAACTTCTCCCCACCAAAAGGGCAAATATCTATCCCAGCAGAGTGTTGCCTCTGAAATCTCAGATGCTCAGGTAAGAGCCACCCTCTCCAAAGCAAAAAACACAGCATCAATGGGACCAGACGGTGTCCCGGGCTGCGTCCTACATGAACTCCAAGAAGAGCTAAACCCAAACATAAAACTACTGTTCAATCTCAGCCTTACTACAGGATATGTACCCAAAGAGTGGTGTACAGCAACAGTGGTCCCTCTCCACAAAGGTGGTGCTTCAACGGATCCTGGAAACTATCGCCCCGTAAGCCTGACTAGCTTGGTCTGCAAAGCTATGGAAAGGATCATCATGGACCTCATAAATAAAGATATTGGGGACCTACAGACACTGGATCCTACCCAGTTCAGCTTTGTTAAGGGAAGATCCTGCCTCTTAAACCTGGTTGATTTCTTTGAAACAGTCACCAAGACCATTGACAAGGGGAAGGTGGTCCACACAGCCTACCTGGACCTTGCAAAGCCTTCGATACAATACCCCACTCGGGCATTATAGATAAGCTCACCAGCTTAAATATAAACCCCTATGTAACTAGATGGGTTGCAAACTGGCTCAAGGACAGAACCCACATGGTTAGAATTGCTGGAGCCATGTCAGACTTCAAACCAGTTACAAGTGGCATCCCACAAGGCTCAGTCCTGGGACCTCTCTTGTTCGGTATATATTTCTCGGAGGTACAGGCCAACACGGAAGGACTGTGGCTGACCAAGTTCGCAGATGACTGCAAACTGGGCACCATAATCGACTCTCCAGCCGACACAAGCATCCTCCAAAAGGGCCTCATAGAAACAGACAACTGGTGCCAGAGCCATGGCCTCAAGCTAAACGCCAAAAGTGTATAGTCATCCCCTTCGGCAAAAACAAAGTGCCCACAAATTACCACATAGGTGGTAATCCATTAAGTACAGAAGAAGTAATTAGGGACCTGGGGACCCAAGTTGATAGCAATCTCTCATTTGACAACCACATGGCCAAAGTGGTTAGAAAAACATTTTATATAGCCCACCTAATCATGAAGGGATTCACATCTAGATCAGGGAGGTCATTGTGCCTCTTTACTCATCCCTCATCAGGCCCATAATTGAGTACAATGCCCCTTTTGGGATGTACCTTACCAGACACCTGCAGCAACTGGAAAGACCCCAAAAGTACCTCACCAAGAGGATCAAAGGGCTCAAACAGATGCCATATGCTGCCCGGTTAAAGAAACTCCAGCTCTACTCAGTGGCATACCGCCTGCTCAGAGGCGATCTGTGCCTGACGTATAAAGCCATGTCCAACCCGGAATTAATGGACATGCTGCACCTCAGAAAATCCAAATCCCATCGAGCTACGCACTCAAGAGACTTGAACCTCAGCACTAAAATAAATAGGACATGCTGGAGGGACAGATTCATAACCCAGAGGCTCCCTTCACTCTGGAATAAAATCCCAGTCCAGGTTAGGCAGAGTCCCTCATTGACTCTCTTCAAGAGGAATCTTGATGAATGGATGGGAGATCATACGTTTACCCCAGGTATCACTTCTGTGTCACTGTTAGACAGAGGCACAGTATACTAACCTCGAAAAAGGGCATAGCAAAATTAATTTAAAATGGGTGGCGAAAGCCAAACACACTCTGGCTAGGCTTATAAATGCCCTAGGGCAGATAGCCTAGTATGAACCTATGAACCTATGAACCTATGAGGCTGGCAAAAGAAAGGCACTAGCTACTGGTGGTCTGGTACAGTCAACCATAAAAACGTTCGCTATGTATAGCATGCCAAGCCTCTGATTAGTCTTTTTAATGAAAGGCTTGCTATGGAGGTCATACTTGAGTTCATTGCCCAAGATGATCCCAAGAAGATTAAACAACTGTAAGGGTTGCATGTTTCATGGAGGTAATAAGCAAGTTGTTTTGAAGATGTTTGTGGTGTCACTGAGAAAGTAGTTTTTACATTTTCTAGCTGAGGTGCTATCCCTTAAGTATGCAGGCAAAGAGTTTTATTGTTTTTGGACCACACAATAATGAACTTAAGTTTTAAGAATGTTAAGGAGAAAACAATGATACTGCTGGGCAACATGAGATTCACTGGACTTACTACCACTTTTGGCAGACAAGACTTCAGTTTAATGTCTCCTCTGGAAGACAGCACCTTAGGAGTGAATCACCCTCATGCAATGTTCTGAAGGAAGTTTCTAGAGGTTATGTCTGTGTGTGTGTGTGTGTGTGTGGGGGGGGGGGTTATGTTAGTCTGGGTATTACTGTCTGCCTCTGTCTATCAGAGACATGGGTGCCAGACATGTAGTGAATTTCCAATTTCCCATCCATTGGTCAAGACTATGCTTAAATAGGGTTAAGGATGGACTCTGCTTCACATGGATCCAGAGCATGGTGATCCTCTGAGACAGATTTAAATCCTTGGATCTAGTGGTTCTGATGTTGTTCACTTTGTGGATGTGTAAAGGTTCCATCAGAGTGAATCCAAGGATGTATTGCATGCCAGGCATAGATTGTCTCTCAGTAATCTGTAGGAGACAGAGTATGGAGACAGGGCTTTAAGGTAATCTGTATAGGACAATGTATTTATAACCTGGATTCCCCTGGTAAGAAACCTTTGTGGACATTCCAACTGTTTGATATGTATGAGCAGACACATGCCAAAAGAGGCATGATACTCAATGATGGGTCTGATAAGGGACAGATCAAGTGGCACCATGACTTCCTTGAACCTGGATGCCATGCCCTTACTTATAAGTTGGGTGACATAGATTTATTTTCTTACAACCTTGGCCACGTGTTGGTCACTGGCCAGATGACTATCTATGTATATTCCCAGATCCCTGACTACTGGTTCACCTCTTAGGGATGTCTTATTGTTGGCTTGATTAGTCTGGATGGTAGTTTTCCCTAAAAGCTATAATGCATTTCTTGGCATTGCGTTTTAGCCTGTAACCAGTCATTTGTCTGTGTTAGACCCTGTTTTAAGATGTTTGTAATTTGGGGGAATCTATGAAAGCTCCCAATTTGCATTCATCTGTGAACATAGTTAGCCAGAGGCCCTTGACATTAGCCTTTACCTCCAAGAAGTAGATGCCAAATAAGAGGGGTCCCAGCACAGATCCCGTAGGTCCCCACTATTGAATGGTCTCTTAGTGGAGGTGGTATCACCAATCTTGACTTGCTGGGTCCTGCCTGTGAGCCAGCTGGCAATCCAGTGAGTAATGTAGGGGTTTATGCCCAGTTCAGTGAGTTTGTCAGCTATACCCAAGGTAGTATTATATTGAATGCCTTAGGCAAGTCCAGTTAGGAGGTATGAACCATTTTCCCCTCATCCATTGACTAAGTGGCCTTCTGAAGGAAGTCCACCAGTTTTAGTAGACATGACTTTCCCTTGACAAAGTCAAATTAGGCTGGGCCCACTGTCTAAAGGTTGATTATATCTTTGTTGATTATTTCAATGATAATATGTTCCAGGGTTTTGCATATTAGACTAGTCAGGTCTGTAGTTTCCAGGATCAGTATATGGCCCACCCTTGTGAAGTGGGATAACCATTGCACTCCTCCATTCTTGTGGTCCAAAGCATTTTTTGAGGCTATAGTTGAAAAGTGACTCAAGTGATCCTGATAGGCCAAGCTGTTTAGGAGGCATCCCAGGATATTGCTGGGGTGCACTAAGGCTGTGTTTTTGGCCCTAGCAAGTGCCACTAGGACCTGGTCTGTGTTAATCATTGGGGGGTTGAAGTTTGAGCTGAAACTATCAGTCAGTGACTAGTCAGTCTGCTCATTGTAGGTGGCACCATTGACAGCCATTTCTCTACACTGATGTGTGCTGCCTTTCAGGTTTTGAACACAGCTGTAGAAGGCCTTGTGATTGTTTTCAGCCTGTGAGGCTGTCTTGACCTTGTAATTGTCCTTGTTGAACTTAATTAATCCTCTTTATTTCCTGTTTAGTTTTATTAGAGAGCTCTTATCATTATTGGAGTTGCTCTTCCTAATTTTAGCCATGACTTTTTGTTTGTTTTGGGCTTATTTCTAGTACATACGGCAGCCACTATACAGCAATTTACATGGTTGTATAGGGTCTCTCTAAACAATTCCCATGTAGGTTGCTGTGAACTCAGGCTTGGGAGGGGGACTGAGTTTTGACAGACTATCACTTAATAGGATGTAGTTTGCTTTGGAATAGTTTCTAAATATTACAGGGTTTGCTGGGGTTACTAAGTTGATTTTTGTTTAGGTGGAGAAATCTTTGTGGTTCAACCTCATTAGTGATGATGTGACATTTGGGGGGGGGGGTGCAACACTCTCCCATATTGGTGAGTACCATGTCCAATATATTTGAACCTCCGGACAAGGGTATTTGTGTTAAAGTCCAGGAATCATTGTGCCTATGATTATAAGGCAGTACATATTACTCAGTTTACAGAGCGGTAGTTAAAGTCTCCCATGAATAGGGTATTTGGTTTAATAATGAGTGTCTCCAGTAGGTCCAGATATGAGCTATGGGAATGTTGGGACATAGAGGATGACCTATAGCTTGCTAAGATATGATGCGGGACTTTTGTCTATGGGTGATTTGCACATGGATAAATTCCAGGGCATTCTGCTGTTTAACCAATGTACAGTTATGCTTGTTAATATATATTGAAACTCCTCCACTTTTTGTCCCTATCTGTGCAACTGATGGTCTAAATATGTGGAAGGCACTGAAACCTTGTACTGCCAGAGTACTTTCCCCAGATTTAACATACATCTCATTAATGGCACAGATCTATATTCTCCAGAGTGGGGAAACCTTGTAGGGTAGGGAGTTTCTTGTTTAGTCTCCTAGTACTGAGCAGTAATGCCTTTATATTTCTTTGGGTTTTATTTGCTATGTTGGTAGGTTTGTCATTTTGGCATTGCCTAAAAAAGGCTCTATGGGGTGGATAAAGTTTTAGCCAATATTCAGAAACCTAGGGAGACAAGTGCAGGCTGTCTTTTGCAAAGCAATGTGGCCTGTTAACCATGTTTTCCCATGCTGACAAATATTGAATTCCCCCTGGAAAAACACCAGAAATGAAGTCAATTATTGAAGTCAATCATCTTTTGTTTCGACTGCGGCATCATTCTTGGTGAAGGTAGAATGCTGTTCAATGCAAGGCATACACCTGCCTGAGACACATATTCAGAGATATCAACAATGTTTCTCTTCATATAGTCCACAGAAATATGTCTCAGGTCATTAACACCACACGGACTATGACTGAATCACACTAGTTAGTACCTGTAGTGTAGTGACTTAAGTGCATGTATAACTTGGTGGATCCTGGCTCCAGATAAGCAACTAACCATTATCTTCTCCTTGTCTAGTCTGGTGAGTGGGACATCTGTGTGTCATACAATGGACTACTCTGTGACAAGTGTTCTAGGTTATGTGTTGACTTGCCTTATGGGATTTGTTGTTGGGGTTTCCACTAAGTATAACGGTATATGTGGTGTTTGGTGTTGCTTTTGGTGAGTGCTTTAGAGATTGGTGAGGATAGACATTGTCTTTTATAGGCATAGGAGGTCTTTGAGGTTTGGACAGATTGCTTTTTAGTGCCTCAGCATAGGTTAGTCTATGTGTATAGTGTTCATGGTCTATGGTGGATGTAGTGTGTGTGTTCCTGATAACCTCGTTTATATGTGAGATTTTTGCCTCTAGTGAAATTGTGTATGTGCATCTCTCACATACTGTTTTTAAAGATTAAATGGCTGTCTGCCAACATGAGAAAATTGCTAGATTGTCTCAGGATGCCCATATCTACCAAGCTGGCTATGGAGATATTTGGAAATTGCATATCCATGTTGTCCAGACCTGTATCTGGGTGGGTTACTGTAGGTCATGGGCTAGTTTATACAGAGGTCTCTTTGGGTGTTCTCTGGGGTTTGGCACTACCCTAGATTAGATTGTGCTAAGATTTTATAGTAGTGCTATTTAATTTGCAAAACTAGCTGCTCTCAGCTTGTCTCTATGCAGTGGCTTTGTTTTAGCCACATTAAGTCACACGTTTCAGTTCTAAGGGGAGTTTTCTAGATAAAATGTACTTTCTGAGTGTTTGCGTCTATACAAGGCACTGTTAACCTCTTGATGTAATAACACTAAGAAAGATTACTTCAAGTACAATGCTACAAACTACCTTGGCAAGGTAATTTCAAGTGTTAGGAACTTTTAGAATGATGTAAAGGCAAAATCAACAAATAAAGCAAAGATAAAGCTGTAGCACTCCATAAACAGTTAACTGAAGTGCAAAATAATAAAATAAATCTCTTATCTGCCAAGGATGGAGCAGGATTAACTCAGGCCTCCCTTAGAGTGTGGCAAGGGTGCCAAGCAGATGAGAGCTCTGGGAAAATTAGCAGGAGGCAATTTGTAGTATGGAAGGTTTACTGAAGTGCAATACCGATTTGCTGGGTGTGCACTTAGTATTATGAATATATAGAAAATAATGAGTGCAAAAGTACTTAAATGAGTTACACAAGAGACAATAGCAATGAAAAGGGTAGGGAGAGACTTTGGAAGTCAGATTTCCATAATGGGGGAAGTCAGAGAGACAGTATTTTAAACCACAACAAGAAAGGGGTGGGAGGGTTGAGAAAAAAATTAAAACAGGAGCTCATCCTGTGGATAGAATTTCAGAATCTTTTAGCTTAATGTTGCAGTGAGGTAGACTTAAGTAACAAGATAAACAAGAAGGCACTGAAATGCAACTTTAAGCAGATATATGCAGTACTGAAGCACAAACCCTGGAGGATTAAGGCACCAGACTACTGGAATGCAACTTTAAGCAGGTATATAAAACGTACAAATCCTGTAGCAGAATTCACAATACTGCCACTGCTGCAATCCTACCACAGACTAAGGCATCAGAGTATTCAGAAATTTACCAGTAATGCTGTAATAAATTAGTAAAAAGGTTAAAATCTGGCAGTACGTCACAGTCCTGTCACAACTGTGAAAGAAGCTGCAAGATTAAGGCCCCAGTCTGGGTTCAAAATACAAAAACATTACCTTTTACATATAATTCTACTTACTGAAATAAAAATGCAGAATAATGCATAAACAATGCTAATATCTTGCAGTACTACACAATCTTTACACAACTGCAAATGAAGCTACAAGAAAGACAAATGTCCCAGAACAAACAAAAAAATGCAAATTCTTCAAGATCAAAGGAATGAGTGGATGGGAGATCGGGAGTTCGGACCTGTAAGATACTTCTGTGTGTGTGTTAGACAGACAGACAGTATACTAACTAACTCGAAAAAGCATAGCAAAATAAATTTAAAATGGGTGGGGGAAAGCCAAACACATTCTCTGGGGCTTATAAATGCTCTAGGGCAGGCTAGCTAGAGTATGAACCTATGAACCTAAATAGATAACCTTTTTGACTAAATCAAGCCAAGAAGTCAAATACATTTCCATATTACTCCCTGTCAAATATAATAAGCATATATCCAAAGAGTGTGCTAAAATGATAAGATGAAGAGTAAAATGTGTCAAGTGAAGTTATTCAGAACAAATGAGGCAAACCATCAGCTGATATGTCTCACACCAAAGGATAACCATGTAGAAAACATGGAGTTGGTCATATCACCTATTTTAGTGCTGTCTCAGAATGACTATAAAACACTTTTCAGTGAAGAAAAGCTGAACCCTTCTTCCATTTTTCTCAAAGCATACGCTGGTTTTGCAGGTATGTATCTTGGAGTATTGCCTCTGATAGTGAAGTACAACAATCAAAGAGGTGTGTTCACTTTGTGTAGAATACAAGATTGTGATACACCCTTATGGAGTCATAAGTGGTAAAAGAAGCTGACAACTGATTGGAAAGAGATAAAGAGCCTTTGGGCATGGTCTGCTGTACTGCAAATTAATGAATAAAAATTGGAGCTAATATTGAGAGATACTGCCCCATATTTAAAAGTGGCATTGGTACCACACATCATATTAAGAGTAATATTGTACTTAAGCAGAATGCAAGACTTGTGCAGCACCTTATGATATATGTCCTTCTGTTAAAAAGGAGCTAGATTATCTGAAAGCAGATGGAATACTACTCAGAGTAGAGAGTAGTCCATCAACACCGATGGTCAGCCATGTAGTAATGAAGGATGGCAAGGTCTGACTTTGTGGCGACTTTAAAGTCACATTTAACAAATCTCTAAAAAGCATGTCTCAAATCACCAAAGGAAAAACTTTTATTAACAAGCTTTAAAACAATACTTCTTCAGGTTACAAAACCTGAAAAAGCATTGTTGTGAATGTTTAATTTAATTTTTTGCTGTGGTGATTTGAGATGATCTTTCTGGAGTTTTGTTGGAGTTTTTCAGACCAGGCACATCTTTACATACTGGAGCTGTTTATTTTAAAGTCACATTTAACCAAGTAGTGCAAGCTGAACAGTATCCTTTACCAAGAATCAACACCATTTGTGTGGGTCTGTCAGGTAGGGAAGGTTTTTCAAAGCTGGGTTTGGCTAATGACCCCCTTTAAATAGAAAAGGAAGAAAACACAGAGGTGTTCATGGCAATAAATACAAATAAGGTCCTTTTCCATTATAACTGACTGGTGTTTGGGGTAGCTTCTGCTCCAGCTATCTGGCCATAGGCAATGGATTATGGCCTTTAGAGAGTCCCAAGAGTCCAATTTCATCTTCATAATACTATCATTACTGGAGCTACAGATCACAACACGTGGAAGAACTTTAAGATGGTCCTGAAAAGATTGTGGGAGTATGGACTAAGATTTAGGAGGGCAACTATGAGTTTGTGGCACTCAGGTTCAGGTACAGTGGGCATATTATAGATAAACAAGGACTGAATAAGTATCAAGAAAAAATTCAGGCTGTACTAAAAAACTCCACAACCTCAAGGATGTTTCTCACCTAAAAACTTTCCTGCAGTTTGTGAACTATTATAACAGATCTTTGCTATATCTGGCAACTGTTTTACATTCCCTAAATGACCTGCTATAAGCTGGTAGAGCATAGAATGGACTAACGTATGTGAGCATTCATTTCTTGAGGTAGAAAGGTTAGTCACTGGTGATACAGTCCTGAGACCTTCTAATTTGTCCCTTCAAGTGAAGCTGGGATGTGAGACTTTACCATTTGATACTGGAGTGGTAATATTGTAAAGCATAGCAGTCAGACCTGTATCCCAGTGCTGCTCCCTGATCTAGTGCCCTCTCTTCAATTCTAACTTGAGGAGTTTTCCAAGCAGAAGGAAAACAAGTTCTACACATTTAACAAGTGGCCTTGCTACATTTTACATATCACAAATGGAGCCCCTGAAGGAAGCAGTAGTGCTTCAGTCTTGACTGCAAATACAACCCTGATGCTCAGTTTACTACAATTCTGAATGCCAGTATTACTCTACTGTCTGACAGGCATCTGCTGATTACACCCCCTGACACCTTGATCCCAGGGTGGCTTCCCCCTTTGCCCCACACTAACTGTGTTTCTGATGGCAGAACGAGATCTACAGCATTTTATTCACACTCCATCTCTATTTGAGAAAAAATGTACCCAAACTGATAGAGATGCACAAGGTCTTGTGCTTGGTGTCAAAAGGTTAAATTACTAAATATCTGACAGAAAATTCACACTTCTGTCACTTTAGGGAGAAAAGTTCAACTTCTTCCATCCTTACCCTTTTCCTCTTCTGTCTTTTCCTTCACCGTGCCTTGCAGCATTTCTTCATATCTCTTCCAGTACCTTGGATTTCCTTTTTCTAAGGCTTCCTTAGTTGAACACATCCCTTCTGCTGTGACCCGACCAGTGCTCTGCAGAGAGACAGTATTACTGTCAGGTCTATGAAATACCTTAATACCCAGCGTAGCACTTTATTTACCTTGGTTCCTGGTCTTGGTTTGCACCTGGTAGTTCATTTCAGCCATAGTGACTACCTCAGTTCCTTGCAATTTGTTACAAATAAACAAACATGTGGAACAAATGTGCGATACTTAACTTAATCACTGAACATGAAGCCTTGTGCATGACAAACTATTACCACTAAACATTCATTTATTTCAGAATGATTTGTCTACTGTGTATTGTTAAAATGTACTCACTGTTTCAGCTTCTTCCTCTACTTTTACTGCAGCCTATTACCAGCACAATTAAACAGTCAGCATTGACAAAGAAAGTGAGCTTTTGTACAAGTCAGCAATGTACTTCTTCAGATCACCAACTGCCTAAGATAAATCTTTATTAGTCGTATTTTATCTTGTCCTTCTTAAATCTTCCCACTCTTTCAACAAAGCAACACACTCAGACGTAACTTCTGCCATCATCTACCCAGCATTACTAGGACTGTTGGCAAGTTTTGTACAAAAAATGTTCTCAAGAAGATAATAAGATCAATTATCTTCATCCTTTGTCATTAGCCAATCTATAAACCACATGCTAATTTACAAGCTAATTTACAAGTTTTAATGTATTTATCACTAAATCTAGACGGAACTACCACTCAGCCTCCTGCAGTACTGATATGTCACATTGTAGTAAAATTATGCTGTAGTGTTATTTTGGTAACCCTGTTCTGCTAAAGTGCTGGAGTGCTGGTATACAGAATATAAAGTGTTCTTCTAATGTAAACTATAGTATATTATATGCTTAGCAATAGTATTTGATTAAGGTATCACAGTATTGGCACAGTCTTTGCTAAACCACCATATTTTGCTAAGTCCACCTGAGGTGTCTACTTTGTGGAGTCTGCATATTTTCCTTTTGTTCAGGAAGAATTTCATTGGACCTGTGGTTTATTCCTCATCCCAAAGACATGCTGAAAGGTGAATTTGAAAGCTCTACATTGTACATAGGTGGGTGTGCATGGATATATAATTGTGTGCGTATGTGAGAGACACAGAGAGAGAGAGAGAGAGAGAGAGAGAGAGAGAGAGAGAGACAGAGCAAGCACACATTCAAAAAATGCTGACATCCCTTCTGTGGTTGGGTCTCTGCCTTACATGCTTATACTTACTGAGTCCTAGAAAAGGCTCTGCCTGTCTCATGAATCTGAAGCAATAAGTAGCTACCAGTTAATGAATGAATGAGTAATTCACTAATAAAGTATCTCTCAGGCAATAGGGTCATAGGTAATTGAAAGGCATGCAATCCAGGAGATCACTGAGGAGCATAGCTCAATTTCCCAGTTGCCCCAGAGTACTGTGTTGTTAAATGACATGCCCACTGCCATTCGGTAGGCAAATGGAAGATGATGGGATCAAACCCTGGAATACAGGAAGCAGCTCGCTAAGAGCTCATAGCCTTAATCCTCTTCACTAACTGACAGGAAACTAATTGTGTTCCATAGTATGAATACAGTTCATGTAGGGCCATACAAGTCTGCAGTCCATCAAAGTGCCTCAGCAGTGAAAGTAGGGCTATAATGTTCGGTTGTTATACATCAGTGGTGGTACACAGTAAACTAGACTCTCTTGTTGTGTTACCATACTAGTGTATGGCCAGACAGAGTGCTCTGTTAAGGTACTGGAGAACTGGTACATGCTATGCTTCTTTAGTTCTTCCTAGTGCATCTCAGTACAGTAGCAGGGCGGGATACATAGATTACTTTATATGCTTCATGGCACTGATACACCTTGCACAGCCTTTCTGAAATGCTGATAAGTTATTACAGATTTAAAATGCACACTGGGATGCAAAGTTAAACTTAGTGGTTACTAGTCCACAGTGTTTTACTAAAGTACTACTCAGATTCTGGACCCATCCAATGTTTGGCAGTACAGTCTGTTGTGCTGTTATAGTACAGAACTGGCATAGCTGGCATACAGTCTGCAGAGAAAGGTTGTACATCTAGTGTGCCACATTGTTACTATAGTGTTTACAGAACTACAATGCACTTTTGATGTGCACGTGCACACACACACACACACACACACACACACACACACACACACACACACACACACACACACACACACACACACACACACACACACACACACACACAACACACACACACACACACAGTACCTCTTAGCTCCACTTGCTATTTAGTTTTTGATTCTACAAGTATCAACAAGGCTATTCAGCACACCAGGTTTCATATTGTACATCACCTCATGATGGGGCTTAGTTGCACAGGAATATCTTTTGGTACCTTCATATTTTATTGATATGGTGAAGGACATGAGCCACGTGTTGGCCACTGTATACAGTTGACTTGTATTTTCTTGCTTGTTCTCCATCTTCACCAAACTAGCCTGCACGTAGAAGGTACATTACAATCAATGTCAGCCATATTATGCTATGTCTCTGCCACTAACTCTGTCATGTATATATGCATGCTGTCATCCCAAAGGCCAGTTGAACACATACATGTATGTGCATGTGACCCGAGCTATCTTTTGAGTGTCCACAGTGGAATGCTGCTGTAGTGACAAACCCCTTTCTCTCCCCTCAAAACAGGAGAGCTGAAATCTGGTCACCCTGATCTACCTCTCAGAGTTGATCTGGACCTACTATTCACACCCAATACATCTGCATTAATTCCAAACCCTGTTCTAAAAAGCTGGCTAAAATTATTTTAAAGCATTCTTTCCAGAGATCATGGCATGCTGTTTCACTTTGTTTTGCTAGTGTACTATAGTACTGGTGGAACACTGTTCGGCCATTGAGCCTGTTTACTGTAACTCTTTTTGATATAATGCATTACCATTATGCTGGGCCAGACTGTTCAACTAATCTTGTGAGTACTGTTACAAACCATGCTGTGGCACAGTTTTGATACCATGTTGCAGACCCTGTGTGGTATATATTTGCAGACAGTACTCTGCCAAGGAGTGATGAAGTTGTGAATGCTAAATCTTACTGTTTATCTAATCAACCATAACACAGGTACAGTTAATGATGTAAGACTGTCCTAATGTTCTTGAGTAGAATATGGTGGCATGTATAGTAAATTAAATGTAGTTTAGTAAAATATTTTTCTTTCCCTTTAAGTAACTTAGAAGATCATTTACAAAGAGAAGAATTATGAAAGCCATTTGCACAGTTCTTCCAATGTGCTTATGAAGCTGTGTGCTGTTTATATTTTGATTACAGAGGAGTCATAAATATTCATGTTTTATGATAATAATGTGTAAATTGCTCTCTGGGATAGTATTGACTAGATAACATCTTTTTTGCAGTATTTCTAAAATGTATACATTATTTAGTGTTTTCAGTGTGTGTCAGCACTCTGTAATATGTGTGTACACCTAATTGGTAAAACAGCCTGTATTATGCTGCCTTGGAGATTTTGTTAGTTTCTCTTGAGCCAGTTGGAGTTTGATGTTTCAGCAGCACTGCTAGGCTTATTCAGTAATGTTCTGCATCATTTTGCAACTGAGACCAGTTATCCTTTGATGAAAATAAATTTTACTATTAAGTAAATTAAATAATTGTCTGAACCATTTTCTTTCCAGAACAGCAAATCCTATGACCCTTATTAGCAGATGTACTGCATCAATGTCTGTCCAGAATAAGAACCAAAATACTAAATAATTCTACTCAATATAATAAGAAGTAATTTCCTGTGGAGTGTCATGCATACCAGAGACATAACTGTCCAGGTATTAGGCTTCCATTTGGTTTGTTTTGCGGGGAATGGCCTAGCTTTCTCTTCCTATCCTGTCAAGCAAAAGCAGTTCATAAGTCCATGTAGAAGAGGAAAAATACATAATTAGGTAATTTTTGTGGAGAAACATGATAATACTGATAACAGTAATACACTAGTAAGACACTACGACTTATTTTTCTGGCCTATATGTTGAAATTAATGAATCAAAGCTGTGGGTATCTAGGAAATGTTTTTTTTTTTTTTCCATTTGTTAACTAGACTGATTTTGCTGAGCAAGATACTCATTTAGAATAGCTTCAAAGCAAAGTCATTAAAAAACACAATGGAACTGAGTACTTTCAATAAATGCATGAAGATTTTAAAGAAGAACTCAATAAATCATTGGTTGTTGGGCATAATCCTTAGGATCACTCTCTAGAATCAATGGCCAACTGTGGCTATTTAAATTTTCATGTCCCAGAAATTATTTCAGCTTAACAGACACTACTTTAGTTGAAATAGTTATCCAGTTTTTTTTTTACTGTAGATCAGAGGCAATCAAGGATTTAGTCACAGTTTTTTCTTGCAGAAAATAGTATCAGGAGTCAGACACCCACCGAGCTTTTAACAGTTTGAACTACCCTACTGCCTGCATTAATTTTAACACAACTATAGTGCAGAACTAATTAGGGTACAGGAAAGAGACTTAAAATGAAGGATACGTGGCTTACATCAAGGTCCTGAAAGATCAGTAGCATTTGATCTGGTTTAATGTACAGAACTCTTGATTATATTTTACAGTCCTATGGTTTGGCCTGTTCTTAGCCCAGAGAACAAATATAGTAGATTATGACTGGGGCTCACACTAGGAAAGCGCTTAAAGCATTTATCTTTTTCCCTTTTTTGGAGCATAATCATGGTACTGCATGCATTACAATCTCATTCTGAGCAATTGTAGAAGTAGTTCATTTCCACAGGAGAGAGTTTCATTTTTTTCAGACTTGAATACCTGGCTGCTGTTGTATCGGCAAAAGTGAGACTGATCAGATACAAAACAATGTTACTACAGGTTAACATCTCTTATTAACCACAGTAAAGTTAAACATCATTCATGGCAGTGTCTATCTTGCCAAAAGCAAGCCTCAGTCTGCTATAGTGTTTGTCCACAGAGTACCTTGGCACACCATAGTCAGTGTCAACAGAGGGCACAAAGTTCATACTGATGCAGATTCATGGTGCCCTTTTTTAGCTCAAGTGACCTAGATTTAGGAAAACGTCCTTGATAGGTTAATACATGTGAGACATGAAGGAATGGGCAAATGAATGGAAGGAAGGAAGGAAGGCTTTGGTGACATCATTAAATGTCTGTACTATAAAAAGCCAAAAAAATCTAGTAGTACCCATACACTGTATTACTAAGTCACAGCTGCTTGCTGTAGTCACTAGCTACACAAATGGATATCAGCTGAGCTACTGAAATGGGGTCTGGGTAGTCAGCAAGATAATGGTAACCTGTAAGAGTGTGGTGTGTGTGTGTGTGTGTGTGTGTGTGTGTGTGTGTGTGTGTGTGTGTGTGTGTGTGTGTGTGAGTGTGTGTGTGTGAGTGTGTGTGTGTTTATGGAGGAGAGAGAGATGATGGTGGTAAAGAGCGAGATGATTGGTTAGGAATGCAGAAAACATAATTGTTAAAACAATGCAACACCTAAACTATTAGGCTTACTTTACTGGTGGTGATCTCAATGGCAGTCCCTTATATCACTATCTCTAAATGGGAATTTCGAGTCTTAAAGCCTCTAAAACTAAACAGTGTATTCACTGTACATCCAGATCCTTATCACTAGACAAGCAGCTCTTGTACTAGCAGCTAGAACCACAAAACCTACAGGTCAAGACATCCAGGAATTCTCTCTGTCACCGACTTATCTAGAGGTGCTTCCCTGATGGGATGGAGAAACCAGCTGATGACTATGTGGTCATCTTCACATCAGTACTGCGGTTGTAAGGGGAGTCCTAAAACTGATCCATAACCAGCAGGCTCTGTTCAGAGGATGCAGTAGAAAAAATCTATGGTGTCTTTATATGCCAGCAAACAATGCAACACTAAATATATTATGTTGTGGTAGGGAAGCAAATTAACCTTAGAAACCATCTGCCTGACTTAATCTAACACGGTGTGTAATTGGTAAGAATACATATTCTGAGAATGCAAAATAAGCATGTACATTATCTTATCAAGGTTGTGGTGGTTAATCATAAGAGAGAACTCTGACAATAGGTGCTTGGGATAATTCTCCAAAGGTAGCACTTTTCAAGCAAAGACCTTATCTCTTCATCAGAGCATTTGTTTATGTTCTTCTTGCCAGAAATGGTGAAAGAAACACTGCAATAAAGAGAAACCTTTGGGGAAAAAAAAACAGAATACAGACATAAGGACAGATTAAATAAATGCCTGTTCCAACTAGAAAGCTAGAAAACCCATGCCTTAATAACTGATCTTCTTGTGATCTTTCTAAGGTGTTTGACAAAACCTTAAATTCAAATAACTGAAATCTGTATTTATATGCTGCAGTTAAATCAATTAGCTTTCATTTATTTGATTATTACAGCTGGTTAAGTAGTGCTAAAGGAACCTAACAAACAAGTATTCCTACAAGCTCTAATACATAATTGCAAGTAAATAACTTAATTGAGCAATTGAATCTGTGGCATAACAACAAATAGCAGGAAGAGAATGCAGAGCGGTGTATAAGCAATTCATCACTTAATTAAAGAAAGTAAATTGCCATATTGCCTATTCACTCATGCTAATTCCTAGTAATGATGCATGTCATTTCTTAAAAAAAAAGAAGTTATATAATGAAACACCATGAGGAGTAGGTGGAAGTGGGAGTTTAATTTTAAAGTAATAAAAAAATCTAGTAACTAATTATAATCAGAAAGAAGCCTTGTAACCAATTTCTACATTTATGTTTTATAGGGACAAACATCTAAATATTCAAAATTTATTCTGAAGTTCTATATTTTTGTTTCTTCCCTTAATGAATATTTAATGATCTGCAATGCCACAAAATTAAACGTATTAGATACTGTTGGTTTATTTTTAAAGTGCTGTTGCTATATTTTTATGACATTCCTTGATATTTCTCACATGCTGCTCTAGTCTGTTCTATATATTCTGAGTAGCCAGTTCTATAGAAAGTAAACAATGCAACATACAAACTAAGAGAAAAGAAATTAGGCATAGCAAAATGAAATATTAATTACAGCATCCTCTGTCTTTATATTTAGTCTTGTACATGCATGTGGAATGTTACAAGTATGTTAATTATAGATGTCTAATTCCTAGAAGGCCAAATGTTTTCTTCTGCTTTGACCTTATTTACTATTAGTGGTCCACTTAAAATGTTGTTCTTACTGAAAGAAATGTTGGATATAAGGATATAAAATAGCTTTCAAAAATTATTTTAAGAGCAAAATGAGACATGTATTTTATACATACTGTCCTGGATAATGATAGGTAGCAGGTAGTGGAAGTGAATGGCCTGAGTTCAACTAGCAGCTCAGGTGGTAGAAGAGCTGGGTGTTGGAGGATGTGAGTGAACACTCAGCAATTTCTTGTATTATCACAGAGGGTGGGAGAAGTGGCACTGGTCAGCTGACTGCCACAATGCATATATAGTTTTGCATGGCATTAAAATGGACAGGACTGGGTAGGTGGTTTTCTGAATCCCTTGCTGGTGATGGTAGCCCCTGAGGCTTGTGGTTGGACTCATGCATAAGCAAGAAGAGGGTGTAAAATGCCCCAGAGTGATGTGGGTGCTCACATCAACCAATAGGCAGTGGAGTTAGGGCCCTAAAGCCTCAGTGCTAGCATGCCAGTAAAGGCACAGTCCACCTCTATAGCTTCTTGGATGATGGCCTCCCCTGGCTATCCCTTGTCCATGTACTGGGATAAGCAGTATAGGTCAATGAATGGGATCAAGACATCGGAGGCTTGATTGTCAACAGGCATAGAGGCAAAGATGATATTAAAATAGTGATAAGTAATGGAAAGGGTATAAGACAGAAACTGCTGGCAGATTTATTTACCCCGGAGCATTAAGAACTGCACACCATTTTATGCAGATGAACTAATATTGATCAGGTCAGATACATCTGCAGGCCATTCATATTTCATTACTCAGCAGTGACTTCTCTTTTTTTAAATAAATGGTTTCAATTTAAGCTTCTAAAGATAACCTTCAGCAAGATAAATTCAATGCTTTTTCATCTAGTCAGGAAAAAGTCTTAAGCTGAAAGCACCCTATCCTCCACTTACGCTGCATTAAAATGTCTTAAACTGCAAGTCCCGTAACCTCCACTACAGTGTACTGTCCCACGGTGAAGAGATCACAGAAAATGTCCTTCACATAAAGAGCCTGTGTCTATGACTGGAGACTGCTCTATCATTATGATACCATATTAGTCAAATCCATAGCAATCTCTTTTATAGCTAAAGGGAACTAATGGATGACATTTTATGTCTTCTCAGTATGGAAGCCAGGTATGCATTAGCGAAAGGTGCATTCATCCCCATGTGTGTGTGTGTGTGTGTGTGTGTGTGTGTGTGTGTGTGTGTGTGTGTGTGTGTGTGTGTGTGTGTGTGTGTGTGTGTGTGTGTGTGTGTGTGTATATGTATATATATATATATATATATATATATATATATATATGTGTGTGTGTGTGTGTGTGTGTGTGTGTGTGTATATATATATATATATATATATATATATATATATAATTAGCATTTGTTTGCTGGGATAGTCCAACTGGGCACAAAAAGTGACCCCTTTTCAGCAGAGGACCAGTGAGGAAAGCTCTGCAAAAGAAACAGCTAAAAACATATACATAGAGTTGAACATATTCACAGAGTAGGTAAGTAGGTAGTAGCATTATTTAGAAAGGTGCACAGAAATATTAGATACAGTGCACTTGAAATTTAAGCTATGCATAAAAGCATTGTAATAATGTTTGTGTCTTTCGGCTTTTCCCGATTAGGGGTCACCACAGTGGAACTCCGGTCTGCTAATGATTGGCAGTAGATTTTTTACGTGCCGAGTTTGCCAGCCCTAACGCACAACCTTCAATGAAGGTATGCCCATTCACGCATGTTTCCACACAGAAGACACTTCAGCTGAGAATAGAACAGGAAAATGTCTTACTATGAGGCGACAACGCTACCGCAGCACCACCACCGCAGTAATTCTTATTAAATGCAGTTCGTTGCCATTGTGACATATATGTATCTACATTCTTATGTAACATGGAAACTGTGGGTTGCAAAAGTATTAAATGGATAGTTTTGAACATCTAATGGAGTTGGGGGTGGCAAAAAGAAGACAACACCCACAAGGGGGAGGGGCAGGAGCAGACCCATATATATATATATATATATATATATATATATATATATATATATATATATATACATATCTATGTGTGTTTGTAGGTTGCCTGGCTTTACAGTGCTCACATTTGTAGGGTAAAGCAAAACTACCTACTGTATGGAAAATTGGGTGAAATAAAATACATTTAAATAATTCATGACTCTGCATTTACAAATTGCAGTGCGGTCTCCTTCCACTATTTTAAAGTGTATTTCAGCAGAGCCTTTTTATCCCCTTATCCCATAATGAACAAGCCCCAGATTCAGAAAGATTTTCACCACCAGCACTACCTGAGCAATGTCGTGTTTGTCACTAGCACTATGATAATCTGTAATTTAAAAAGTTGCACTGTTTAACATCTCATTAATGGCTCATTATCATGCCTGTGAATTGGGCACTTTGCTGTTGGACCTAACCACTCTATTTTTTCCCCCAACTAGCCCACTCAAAACAGTTGTGCATCCATGTTCCTACACACACACACACACACACACACACACACACACACACACACACACACACACACACACACACACACACACTAACTGAGCCTTGATGGTTTTATTGTTCTTAGAATTAACCTTCAATTAGGTTTTAACAAACAGGATGAAATAGGCAGCGTAGTTCTAGTTTGTTTGGAAAGTAGTCTTTGAGCAGGTGAGCCAAGAATATCATCACGAGGAATAGGTTCATAGGTGTGTACTTGGCTAACAGCCCTGGAGCCTATATAAGCCTAGCCCAAGAAGATTCCCTGGCATCATGCGGCCAAAAGTTAGTTCCCAGTGCCCCTGTCAAGCAAGGCCACTGAAGTGATCCCTGGGGTGAACTTCCTATTGCCCACCCACACATCAAGATTTCTCTTAAAGAGGGCCAGTAAAGTGCTCTGCTTGACATGAATGGGAAGTTTGTTCCAGAGTATGGGAAGTCTCTGGGTTATGAACCTGTCCCTCCAGCATGTTGTGTTTATTGTGGTAATGAGGTTAAGGCCCCTGGAGTATGTGGCATGGAGAGATTTGGATTTCTTTAGGTGTAGCATATCTAGCAGCTCTGGGTCAGACATGGCTTTGTAGATCAAGCAGAGATTGCTTCTAAGTAGGTGATAACAGAGTATAGCTGGAGTTTTTTGAGTCTGTCCATATAAGGCATGTGTCTAAGGCCTAAGATACTCTTAGTGAGGTATTTTTGTGGCCTTTCCAGTTTTTGTAGGTGTCTATTGAGGTACATACCAAATGGAGCATTGTATTCTATAACATGTCTGAGATTAAGTAGATTCAAGAATACATCAGTATTGCCACATTTTGACTTCTCCAGTAATTGCTTTGCACTCTGTACAGCTCGTTCAGATAGGCCATTGGACTACAGATATTCAGGACTACTAGCGAAATGTACAAAGTTCCATTCTCTTGCAAATTTCTGAAACAACTGGCTAGTAAACTGAGTACCATTCTCAGAATAAAGTTTGTGTGAACTACCATGAACTGAGAAATGATGTGTTAACTTAGTAATAACAGCTGTTGAGATTAAGTTTGGTAGCAGATCAATTTCAAACCACCTAATTTTTGACACTAGTATGGTCATTCCTTATGGTTCAGGTGAACGTGCATTGAGAGACATTATAAAGAAGAATTGGCATATATTCAAAGGAAACTGATATTTTTCACACACTTGGTGAGATGCCAAGCTTTATATACAAAGCTGGGAGAAATTTTAAATATTTGACAGAGCATATTTTCATTAACAAGACTATGCTTATCAAAGGAACTACTAAATGTGGTGGTTGCAATCAATCCACACAAACACACACACACACACACACACACACACACACACACACACACACACACACACACACACACACACACACACACACACACTCACACACACACACACACACACACACACACACACACACACACACACACACACACACACACACACACACACGTTACACTCTGATCTACAGTGGCTATGGATATTGTGGGGCCTCTGAGTACCCCAAGTTCGATAGGGGAAGAAGTATATCCTAGTGGTAGTAGATTATGCTACTAGGTACCCTGAGGCAGTGGCTCTGTACTCCATTGAGGCAGACAAGGTGGCAAATGCTTTGCTACAGATTTTTAGCAGGGTAGGTTTCCCAAAAGAAATACTGACTGACAGAGGTGCCAATTGCATGTCAGACCTGCTGGCTTGTCTGTGGGAGTGCAGTGGGGTGAAGCACCTAAATACAACCTCCAACCATCCCCAGACTAATGGTCTTGGGGAGAAGTTAAACTCTGCACTAAAGACCATGCTACGAGAATTGGCAGACCAGTTTCAGAGAGAGTGGGACAAATATTTGCCCCATCTGTTGTTTGCATACAGGGAGGTTCCCCAGGAATGCAGAGATTCACACCCTTTGAGTTACTGTATGGGCATAAGTTGAGGGGACCTTTAGATTTGATTCATGATGAGTGGGAGGATGAGTGTGAACCCCAAAATAAGTCTGTTGTGACATATGTCCTAAACCTCAGGACAAGGCTTAGGGAGCTCAGAGGCTTTGCCCAGGAGAACCTAGTAAGAGCCCAACAGGAGAAAAAGGTCTGGTATGACAGGAATGTTTGAGCCAGAGAGTATGCTGTGGGGCAGCAGGTGGTGGTGCTCATTCTTGTCAGACACAATAAGCTGCAGGCAGCATGGGAGGGACCCTTCAAAGTGGTAAGGAAGGTCAGTGATGTTAACTACATGGAAGAACTGCCAGGCAGGAGGCATGGGCACAAATTGTACCATGTTAACATGATAAATCCTTACCATGATAGGGAGGCCCTTGTGCTGAGTATTTTCAGTGGATGGCAGAAGGAGTCTGGGGAGGATCTGGTAACTGATCTCTTCAGTGAGGCTTGGACTGACACCTCAGTGGAAGGGGTAGCAATGTCCCAGTGGCTATCCCCTACCCAGGCTTGCAAAATCCGAGCAGTGTTACAAGAGTTTGGGGACATGTTTACTGGACAACCCAGGTACACCCACCTGGTGCAGCACCGTGTAGATACACGGCCCCAATGTCCTATCAGGCAGGCCCCTTACAGGGTGCCTGAGTCAGTCAGGGAAACTCTGCGGGAGGAGATACAGGTGATGTTGGAAATGGTTGTAATCCAGGAGTCCAGCAGTCCCTGGGCCTCCCCCAGTGGTGCTGGTACAAATGAAGGATGGCAGCACCAGGTTCTGTGTGGACTACAGAAGACTAAATAGTCACACAGAGTCAGATGCCTGCCCCATGCCTAGGATGGATGCAGCCTTAGAGATGCTGGGTGGGGCTAAGTATCTGACCACTATTCATCTGACCAAGGGCTACTGGCAGGTGCCTTGACTCCCATCACTAGAGAGAGGTCAACCTTTATGATGCCTTTCAGCTTTTACGAGTTTATGAAGATGCCCTTGGGGATGAAAAATGCCCCAGTGACTTTTCAAAGGCTGGTACATTGTATCCTAGCAGGAACAGGAAATTATGCCCTTGCTTTCCTGGGTAAAATATTCCCAGTAGACTTATTTCTCTAAAGCCATGTTTCTCAAGGGTCAGTTGAAAAACTAGCTTGAGTCTTGAAAGAGGGGGAGACGTGTGATGATAGGAGGTACTGCCAGCCATGCCAGGAGAAGTAGGGCAGTGACTGTATGACTTTTGCCAGCAGGGCTAGCTGGAATTTTGTAAATAATTGTATGTCATTTGTATATCAAACTAATCTATATGGATGCTTGTGCTGAAAATGTATTTGTGTGGTTTGCTTGTGTTAAAATGTATCAATGGTGCACCCTGCTGGAATGAAAAGAAATGTACATGTATTATTGTAACCAAATTAAATGTATATGTTTAATAGAGGATACTGGGACAGCAGAGGTTAACCAGCTAGCTTAATTTAAGAAAAATAAGGGAAATGTAAATGAGCTGTTAAAGCATTAAAATGTCACCCCACAGTCCTGAATAGGACCGGAGATGGTTGGTCTGGAAAAACCTTGTTCATTATCTCAGAAAATGAGGGGAAGCCATAAACATTTAGGTGTGTATTGTAGCCATCTATGCTAAATTCCTGTCTCAACTTCAAAGTGACTACTGTGAGAGCCTAGAGTCAGGTGACCAGATGAGGTCTTTCTGCAAGTCATCTTGGATATTATATTTTACAGGGAGTAATCCTTGGGTATTGAGTATTCTGTTTTGGGGAACCTGACTAGAAAGACTGCACACATACTTCATTGTGCCTTGCTCTATCAAGTAATTTATTAGGGAATATTAATTGTCCTAGATTTAGTCAGGAATATAGTGAAGCTTAGTTTAGAGATTGTTTTTCCTTATTTGTATGAGTCTCTCCATCAGTGTTATTTTCAATATTTCCTGTGATTTGAACTCTGTGGTTTACTGTAAATATATATTTAGCATGGTCTTGTTCTTTTATTATTTATTATTAAATATATTTAAACTGTTCATTGTAGCCAGTTCTTTTTAGAGAATATTTGAGCTTTGAGAGTATTTGCACATATTTATTTGGTGATAACTCTGGTCACAAATGAAAGACTTGCTGTTTGGTCAGCATTATCATTTGTATTAATATTAACTCAGTCAGTATAACTGGATATCCTTTTAAGGGCCTTATAGTAACTGACTGGTGGCAGTGACTCTATCTTATAGTCTGGACAAACTTGGTAGAGTGGATAATCTGTGTGTGTGTGTGTGTGTGTGTGTGTGTGTGTGTGTGTGTGTGTGTGTGTGTGTTTGAAAATTAAATCTCAAACAGTGTTTGTGTCAGCTACATGGGGCAGAGACATGAAGCACTGGTTTCAAAGTGCCAGTGGTGAGCCTTATTGGGGACCTGGGAAGATGCAGATAGAGACACCCAGACCATGGGCTGAATGTGTGCCCTGTGTGCTCTTAAGGGACATTGTGTTTGATACAGAGAGGTCTGCATCTGGAAATACTAAGCGTATCCATGCATATTTCAAGTGCACATCCCTCTCCAGTGTCAGTGGTGAGGATTCAGGCTCCTTGATTACTGGCCCAGTTTGGGGACATCACACATGCAAGCACCCACCAACCCATTTACACACACACACACACACACACACACACACACACACACACACACACACACACACACACACAGACACACAGCTCCTTATTATTTATATGCAATCACACCAACAGGTCCAACTTTATTATTGAAGTGAATTGGTGTACATCTTCAAAAGATGGCATACACGTTTTGCAAACAGTACTGTAAAGCTATTCTCTGCATCACTCTACCCTACTATTTAGCTCTCAGCAATAATTCTTGGTGAAAGCATATGTTTAATTAGCATTAGCCACAACCTTGGACTGCTGCATTTGCATATGGCTTCATCTGCAAGATCCCTATCTGAACTACAGGCATAGGTCTTCCTAGTTCTGTAACAGTAGAGCAGTCTGAATGTTCTGCTATTCTGCAGAGGACAGGTTGACAAAGTGTTTTATGTCTTTCTGAATCAAGTTTACTTTATTATGGTACTTGTATCCAAGCACTGTTATAATTAAAATATGGGTGTCTATGTTAACATAACAAATAATATTGAACATCAAGTGATTGAGCAACACTGCTCAATCTCTAACTAGTTGAGTACCTTAAAAAGGTAACTTAAACAAGAGTTTCTGCAGAGGACAAGATTCTCTACACCTCCCATATTGTTAAATATATACCAACTCCAAGATTACACTACAATGGGGAAAGGGTAAATTCTATGATCCACTGTACTGCAATCTTGCATATAAAAAGCAATGTGCACTCAGCTGATTTTCGATCACAGTCACACACAACAGCTTTTTTCCTGGTTGATAAAAAATCATTCTACCAAAGGAAAGACCATTTAAAAAACACATAAAGAGTATCAAATAAGAAAAACTAAAACAACAAAATATAACAGTAAACAAACTCTTGTACTAAAACACTAAATATAAAATAATATTATTAATTAATTACTAAAGTTCAAGTGATATAATATGCCAGGATACAACCTGACAGCATGGGGATTCCCTCAACTGGCATCCCTTGATAAAAGAAGTTACAATAGTTGAGATGTGAAGACACTAGGGTTTGCACCAGTAGTGAAAGGTCCTCAGGGAAAGAGGGTACTTGATATGAGATAAATAAAGATATGTAGATGAAAACAATGTTTCATAGCAGATGACACTTGGTCCCTAAGTCTAAATCTGTCATTAACACTTACACCAATTTTTTTTCTTTCGTCACAAAAGCTAACCTATTGTTATTCTAAATAATGGTGAGATTTAGGTGTGGACAGTTTGAGTCTATTAATGTGGCATGAATACTCATGACCACTGTCTTGGTTATGTTAGACCACATATGTTTGACAGTTACCCAATTTCTCAAACAGAAGAAATAATGGGAAGGCATATAGTAAGTTTTGTATCCATGGAAATGAGAATGTGCCTATTTTAAATACATTATTGTGTTGAGAGAGCAAATGTTTGATGCATGGCAAACAGGTCTACCTTGGGTATATACTGAAATAAATCTATGGATCATACTTCTATTAATAAGCCAGAAATATTTATCTACTGAAGGAATGTACTAATTGGTTCTTCAACCACAGAAGACATAGTATTGATTGAACTGTTGATTGGGTTGAAGGATACAGTGACCGAACTGACATGTCTGACTGTAGAAGTGGTAAGATTTGGTGCTTTCCTGTTTGTAGATTTACCACCTCACTATGATATTCTCTTGACTGATATGAAAGTGACCCAGAAAGGAATTTTCCCAGAAAGCTGTCAAGGCTTTGAACACTGATTTCATTTCTTTGAAGATGATATGAAAGTACTTTTCTTGGTGAAGCTATCTGTAGAGAGATCACTGAAGTGTGCTCCCCAAGATCAGTCCAAAGATTATTTTGTCAGCTGTTGAGACACTAAAGTAGAAATCAGAGACATGCCTTTGAATAATCTGCAAGGAAAACTCTTATTTTCTTGAATGATAGGATGAGTAATCCTTGCTTCTGTGGAGTCTGATGTTTGTTTGCAAAGATCCAAATGAGGTCTTCTCATGTGAAAATTTGTATAGGAAATGGGGAGGCTGGAAGAATATGTGCAACCAAAAGCTTTTAGGTACTGTTCTGGTATAATGGCCTCCTGTGAAGAAAAAAAAAAACACATGTTGAATTTACAGTTTGTCTTGAGGTAAAAACTCTTTCAATTGGACTGAATTTATAATCTCTAGAAAGGTCACTAAGTTGACAGGGACTAGATATGACTTTTTATAATTAATGGTTAACCCAAATGCTATATCAGAGAGACTGCTCTACCAATGTGCTACTGGGAAATGGCCAGTAGAGGACAACTGCCTGGGCACATGATAATAGTTATGTTTTGTTTTTGAGCTATGTAAACACTGGAGCTAAAAATGTGATAAATATTTTTATAGATAGCCCAAATGGCAGAAGTGCAAAATGAAAGTGATGCTGGCATACCTCACAACCATACCAAATTGCTCGATATTTGCCGGTTTTTATGGCAAAATAATGAGGTGCCATGAATTTACGAGTGACCCCTTCAATTCCCGATTTTTTTTCTTTTCATTTACAATTTTAACAAAGTTGTTACTGACATCATCACATATCGCCAGCGTATCCCACAATGTCATCAACGTGCAGGGGCATGCATGATGACATCAGTGTCTGACTGCCTGTCAGACTAGTATGTCTCTGAGACTGGGTGGGGGCAGGGGTTTCAAACCCTGTGTGGTTGCTAGAATGCTGCTAGTACTTGTATATCAGATTCGGAACAAATTCCTGCCTTTGCTAAATTAGAAATTAAAGCTGAGTCTTGGAAATTGGTGAAATTTGCTTTTCGACGAGTTTCTACAGGTTACTCAAAGACGGATCTGTGGCTAACAGAACTTTTCTGCTGATATTAATGTCGCTGGCTGCTCACTCCCGTGGGACCTGCATTTTGTAAGAAATGTGTAGTTATTGCAAGGCAATGCTATGTTCTGTCACTGCGCAGTTAGCTTTGGTGCCTCTTTTCATCTTGACTCGTAGCTGAATTACCGAATGGAAGGGAACGATTGTTGCCAGCAGCTTTGAGTCAGAAGGTAACACAGCTAATGCCACTCCAGTGTTTCTCACTCAGGCAGTGGTACAAATGAAAATGCAGTTAAGCACTACTACTTTTAGCAGATGCAAGTTACACCGATCAGGATTAACTACAGCCTGCAGTACATTCTCATTATTTTATTCCTCACAGAGGAAAATCACTGAGGGAGTGGGAGTATATAAGTGTTTTTGTGAAACAGCAATCATACCTGTAGCAACTTCTTTCTCTTCCTTCTGGGTGAAGCATGGTGCAGTTGAAGTCTGTAGAAAAAATTGAATTCAGAGCAGTCTGATGGTGGGAATGGCTTCCTCTCCCTCAGGCAGTAATAACAGTGGCACTGTGTTGTGTTTGGCAGCCTGGACTATTCAGCAGGTGAGTGGGGCTGGAGAAAAAAAAATCATTCCATGGAAGAGACCCTTGTCCCATTGGTCTCACAGGTAAGAGTGGGGTATACTGTGCTAGATGTGGGTGTAAATAAGGTAACAGCACTTGGAATGTGTACCTGGAGGCTTTTTATTCACTTATATATTTTTTTGTAAACAGAAATTTCTGCGTGGTTGAGGAAACTGTAGTATTCTAGGTATTGCTAGCCTGCTAGGTCTTTTAAGGTGATGCTTTACCGGGTGTAAATCAGCAAAACACCTTCCAAAACAAACAAGTGGCATGCGGATAGCACAAAGGTCTAACAGAAGAGGCAGGATGTGTGAGGCACCAATGGAAGCTGCTCAACATGATTTTATAGTTGTGTCTATATCATAACATCGCAAAATGAAAATATCAAATGCTCCCAAGAACGAAAATGCTGAAACTCAAATTCTGCCCCTGCTAAATATATATTCCAACTCCAAGATCGCACTACAGTGAGGAAAGGGCAAATATCCCAGTCTTCACTGTACTGCGATCTAAAAAACTGACCCTCGACATTTCAGCACTTCCTCTGTTGTGCCATTCGAAATTTTCACTTTGCGATAATATGATATAGATCCTTATAGTTAACACATTACTTTTAAGACAAAAAACAATGGGGGGTGGTTACGGTAATGGATTGGAAATGTCCTGTTCATGCAGCTACTCGGAAAAAAATGTGGACTCAATAAATAAATATATAAACATTAAAGGCACCTTCAGGTTTATGGTCAGAGTTTGTTTATCCCTTTATCAAGCCATTAGTTGACGTATGCTGATCTGGTATGATACAAAAATATATACAAACACATTTTAACTGTTTTTAATAAAAATAGTGGCATGGACAAGTCCTGCTTTCAAGCAATATGTG
The DNA here is from genome assembly GCF_019279795.1 of Protopterus annectens. Taxonomy (NCBI): domain Eukaryota; kingdom Metazoa; phylum Chordata; order Ceratodontiformes; family Protopteridae; genus Protopterus; species Protopterus annectens. The sequence continues at coordinate 763,215,796 of NC_056748.1, read as the reverse complement.
AAACTGATTCTCCATTGCCTGTTAAAATCCTACAATGGTTTTCTGACAGTTAAATATACAGATAGAGAGAGAGATAAGCCATCCCCCCCCTGCGTCTGCTTGCAGATTAACTGTTGTGGTCCATTGGAGGAATTGAGCTCACAAACCCAGGAAAAAGATGGGTTTCCTGTTGTGATGACAAATATGGCAGCTCAATCCCTGTTAGAGTATCATGAAAATTAAACATGGGATAAAATAGCTCAGTGGGACAGAGGCAGAGTGATTCCATTATGGAGATTAAGGCTGCAGCAGAGAATATGCCTGTTCCTGCAGAGGTAAGACATACTATAGACTTCTTAACTTATCATTACTGAACATTATGGATAGGTGGCTGAAGATGTTTTGGTACCTAGTTAAAACATATTTTAAGTGTATCCACAGAGTTGCATTGGCTTTTTAAAGAGGTTTTTCTGCAGCTAGTTTGAATTTACATTGGTCCTTTAGTCAGGAAGCATCACAAGGAAGTTGTAGAGTTTGTTCCTTCTTGTTTCACTGTATGATTAATTGTTTGTGCTTGTATTGTCATTATTTTAGTATGTTTTCCCAAGTAGAGGGATTGATTACTTCTGTGTAATTCAATATTATATTTTACTTGCTGTGCCACGTAAGCAGTTTTTCACTGTGTTGCATGACTTCTGTGTCCAGATTTTTGTTTCATATTTTTGGTCCATTTCTCGTAAATTATGTTTTTCTGGCAAACCAATGGAAAAGAATTGAGGACTTGAAATCAGAAAATGGCAGACATTTGAGTTTCAGACCTCATACCATTTAGAAAATTCATGCTAATGCAATAACTGTTTATCAACTTTCTGAGTTTATAAGAGCAATATTTAAACATTATTCCTATTTTTGGACCATTGTACAGATTTATTGCTGTAACAGGTTAAGCGGTATGTTCTGGTTATATTTTGTGTTTAATATTTTGTCTGTTCTTCAAGTAGCGTTTGAATGTTAGTATCCCACAATTCCACCGGAGTGGGTGGGGTTACATAATTCTGCATGTAAATCTTATGTTAATCAGCGTACAGATTTGTACCTATTTTTCATGGGCCTTTGTCCAGATTTTTGATGTTTCCAGGTTGAGAGGTATGATGCTGGGCTCTCTGGAATCCTATAAACTGTCTGTGAGATGGTCCGATTAGAACATATAAGTACATATCTTCCATGTCTAGGAATATCATATAAAATCCTCCTATGAATGAAATAAGTACTTTCAGCATTTTCATTTTAAATGTCTTAGTCTGGATGAATGTGTTCTGATCTGAAAAGTTTAGCATTGGATTTAGATTGTGTTTCAGTTTAGGCACTACAAATAGCTGTGGGGACAGAAACCTAAAATTCTGGTCCTGTACAAGTGGTGGATACTCACCACATTGCCTTTTTACTCAGAAGATGAGACATCATTAATAAGGCTAGTAAGTCCTGATATGGAACATGAGGGATGGGGTATAACAAAGGGATTGTAGAAAACTTTATTGTGTAATCATGAGCTATTGCCTGTAAAATGCATTTCTGCAGTTATTGTCTTACAAGTAGATATATAATTTTGGAAGCTGTCTCCCATGAGTAAAAGTGCATGGTAGGTGTGTGTTGGGGGAATACAAGATGCAGTCTCTTGGAGGATCTCTGACATTATCTTCAGGCCTGTGATGGTCCTTTGACTGATGGGGACTCTTTCTCTTTGTACTGTTTTTGTCATGGAGGTTGGTGAACAAGGATATTTTTTCAGTAAAATGGCATTTTGCTGGAAATTCCTTTTTGTGTGTTGTTTATAAGATGATCTTGTCTTGTCCTTTTTCTCTGGAATTGTAATTATGCTGTCAGCCAGATTGCCAAAAAGTAACTTTCAGGAGACTGAGGCATCTAGCAAGTGAGCTGTAACATCCTCAAGATGATTTTTCTCTCCTGAGGTAGGTGGTCTACCCGAGACATAGATGTCCTGATTGAAACATCCACAGCATCATAGGTGCACTAAAATATGCATACATGCCTTATCTGAAGTGGATTATCAGCTTTTACCACCTATCCTTGTTGTCAGAGTCTGGCATTATTTTATGCATTCATGTGTATGTCCCAGAATACAAGGTTTGTGTATCATTTTTGCACCATGACTGCTGCCCAGCATACCTCCACCTGAGTTAGCATTATAGTGTCTGTGGGGAGAGTCATCCAGGCAACCATAATGGTACTTTGTGCTTTTGCTACCATCCCAGCAATGAGAGCTTTTTTCCCATTTTATGGCCTAACACAGCTTCTCATGGGGCTGTGGGCACTTGCATCACTGTAAGTACTGCCTTTGCCCCCTTGTCACTGCATGTGTGCTCTACACATACACTGACAGGGGCTACCATCACCAACTTGGGCAGCCATGCCTACATCTTCCTGGCATGGGTTCCCCACATCATGATGCCCCCCCTCTCCAGCAGAGTCTGTATCATCAAAGCAGCAGAGTGAACTGGGTGGGAACCAATGTCCCCACCCCTTGAAGATGGGCAAACCATATCTTCTCTGCCTGGTCCATCAAGACACTAGTTGGACTTGTCTCGACTTTATTCCTGTACACCACTGGTGAAGGCCCCTGCCTCATAATACCTTGTTGGTAATGTTATCCTATGTTCACCTAGCTGAATGCCGTTATGGTCACATGATTAGATGTATACATGTATTTTCCCATACTTGTTCATCATACTGAAATTCCTGTTAAAGGGAAGATTGGCTGGAGGAATAGTTTTCCTTGAATGTATTGCTGAAAGAGAAAGAGAACAGATGGAACTGCTTTCTGCCTGAGGATCCTGTGTACTTGTTGAGGCTGTTTAGAGCAAATCTGATCTTTTAGGGGATAGGGTTGAATGCCAAGGTATTAGTAGCTGACCTTTAAGACATCTTCAATGATCTGAAATAGTGGAAGGATAGTCTACTTTGACACCAGAATATGTAGAAGCTTTGTGTAACTTTTCTTTTGTGAAAAAGAGGTTTCTAGTAAGCTGCTCAAAGAACTCTCTTGTGTTGTTCACAGTTAATGCAAATGTTATGGAGAAAAGCCAGAAAACAGCAAGGAGGCATTATTATAATCAGAATCGACAAATAAAGATAATTCAGTCTGTTACACGTAAATGTCCCTCTCTTTCTCAGAGAATAAAGCATAGGTGTTCATTTTATTTTTTATTTTTCCAGTATCTTTATTGTTATGAGGGAAGATTTGCACATTCTAGTGTAAAAAGTAGAGCTACATTAGTCTGTTGCTACTGCTGTAAAACCACTTCTTGGTCAACTTTAAAAACTTACTGTCCATAACTGACAGAATGGGGTGTTCATGAATGACTCTAAAGGGTAAAAAACTTCTTAGGTGTAACTTGTTTGGTTTTTCCTCAAACATATATATTCTGTATTTTTTTTATTTTCTTCTTTGCGCTTGTCTGCTGCCATCAAGCATCAGCAGTGATCATGACCATTCATTTCACATCACTGGGATCAGAGCCAGTCATGGTGCAGCTATCATTCAGGCAATCATTAAATACTTTCATTTTTCTGTCCTTAACCTTAATCCTAACAGCTAGCATGCATGCTTGAAATAGGGCATGCTATACCTTCATCTGTGAGTGTCTGCATTATTGTACATGTTCGGTGAAGGCTACCATAGAGACATGATTTGGCAAAGGTAAGTGATAGATCCAACTGGTGTTGAATGCTGTACATGTCTCTCTCCAACAGGTGCTGATAATGTAGCAGGCTGGAACATCATCCTCCCCACAATGGATTAGCCAGCATCGCTCGCTTACTCCTTCCCTTTCTCCAGTACCTGTTTCACTAATCAAGCTTAGGTAATCTAGGTCACAGTTAGGGCTTTATCACCTTGTGCCACAGAGGCAACATGTATTCTGTGTAGGGTTTGGCGTTCTGAAGGGGGTATTAAAGATGCCGATGATTTTATTTCAACAGGCTGAAACACTGGCCTTGTTGACAGAGCTCTAGTTCTTTAAGACTGATTTAAAAATATCTGCTTTGGGTGCTGTCAAAGTGAATATAGCCCACATCATTGAACTGGTAATATACTCACGTTTTAGAAGAATTAGAAACTGACTGTCAATTTCTCAGAGGTGTAGACTTTTATGATATATCTTTTCTATTTTCTCCCCTCTCCATAGTTTGGATTTTTGTGCTTTGAATTGCTTTTAGAGTGTTTTCAGGAGATTTCAAGTGCTCTCAGTCAAGTAAATTGATCTAGATGTATTGCTCAACATTTGGCAGACTGCATAAGACTCAAGTTTATATGCATGCATTACCATATAGGTGGCAGTACACTAAACACCGAAAGTTTGATAAGAGACTTAGGGACACAGGTGGACAGTGGTCTCACCTTCTATGTGGCACACCTCATCACTAAGGGCTTTTCATCCAGAAAAAAGGAGGTCATTGTCCCACTGTACTCATCCCTCATTAGACCCATTATAGAATACAATGCCCCATTTGGTATGTACCTCTCAAGACATCTGCAACAACTGGAAAGGCCACAGAAATACCTCACTAAAAGAATCACAGGCCTAAAGCAGATGCCCTACGCTGACCGCCTTAAAAACTCCAGCTATACTCTGTCACATATTGTCTACTCAGACGCGATCTTTGCTTAACATACAAGGCCATGTCAAACCCAGAGCTGTTGGACATGCTACACTTAAAGAAATCCCAATCCCTCAGAGCCACATGCTCCAGGGATCTAAACCTTGTCATCACAATAAACAAAACATGCTGGAGGGATAGGTTCCTGACCCAGAGACTCTCCAGACTCTGGAATAGATTGCCCATACATGTCAAGCAGAGTGCCTCTTTGGTCCTCTTCAAAAGGAACCTTGACGATTGGATGGGAGAAAGGAATTTCACCCCGGGGATCACGTCAGTTGCCCTGCTAGACAGGGGTCCAGGGAAGTAAATAGTGTGGGAAGAAATAGCTGGGGAATTGTTATGGCTAGGCTTGTATAGGCCCTAGGGCTGATAGCCTAGTACCAACCTATGAACCTATGCTGTAAGAAAAACAGGCACTGTGTGTCATAATCTTTAAGTACAATGTTGCTACGATAAGTGCATACCTGTTAACCAGTTCAGGGAGAGAAAACATAACTTTATTTAATATAAAGATGGATTATAATTCTCTTCTTTTTCACCAGTTTTTCATTGAAAAATAAATATATATGAGAGCTAACTACAAAGCAAAATATCCGAGACATTGCAGGTATCCGTTTGGTATTAAGAAATTAAAACAGAGCATGCAAATACTACAATTATATGGGATTCTCATGCCACCTACATACATAACCTTTACAGTGAAGTCCAACATTAGTCTTTGCAGGGGAAAGGAACAGCTTGGAAAACATGGATGAACCAAAGGAAATAGCAAGTGAGTAAACCCAATAGTTATGATTAATTGTTACACTGACCTTTCCTAATGAAGGTCGCAAAATATTAAAATATAGATAAGTAATACGAAGTACATTTAATATTACGCAAGTATCTGAGCATTTGAAGTATTATTGAGAAGAAATGTATTTAGACATAATTTGAAAGTTCCTCCTGTGGTACACTGTTTAAGTCATAGAAAGAGAGAGCCACATGGTGGTTAAATAAAAAAAAAGAGTTCAGCCTCATTTAGGTACAGCTCCTTGGTGTCTGATTGGATCTTGTGAACCAGACAGTAAAGTCTAATCAGGTTCTTCAGGTGTACATGTACAAGATTATAAAGTACAGAGATTTCAGCACCATTGTCTTGTAAGCAAGCCTGTACTGTTGTACTGTTCTGGAAGCTAGTTTGGATCCCGCATTACAGAGGGTATATGGGCATCACAAGAAGCTTTCATTAGTGGTCTGGCTATGGATTTGTGAATCAACTGCTGATAACAAAAGTTCCAGATTAAGACATTTTAGACAGTGGTTCTTGAATAATCCCATTTGAATGGAAACTGGATATATAAAATAAAAGGTGGATGTCCTACTGACATAGGGGTTAGGCAACTGATGTCATTGCCACTTAACTAGTTTTGATTAAGTAGTCTCAGAATCAGAGAGCGGGCTCACAGAGAGGGAAAGAGTGATCAATGACTAGTTCACCTACTGTGCAAAAGGGCTAGAAGGAGGAGAAGATGGCAGGTATTCAGGAGCTACTCAGCTGACCTCTGTTGGAGGCCATGGGGACCAGCAGCATGCAGGGAGTGATTATGGCCATCGAGAGGCATTGCATATTGGACTTTTCAAGGATAACATGGGTTACTTATAATAAATACCCTCCTTTTTTACATCATGCAAACAGTGGCTCCTCCCATAGCTTACCACCCGCAGCTAGTAGGGCTGATCCTGAAAACAGGTGACTGTCAACAGTGGATTAAATTAGAATGCAGCAGAGATGATAGTTGGGAGAAGGTGGTCACTGCTGTTATATAGGGCTTTGGGAGCAAACAATTCTATAAAAATAAAGTAGCCATATTAATATAACAAATGAAGTGAGCGATGTGATGAATGAAAAATGAAAATATAACTGTAGCTAATGTCTGGTCATAACTGTCAGCTCATCTAAGATCAGAACTACATTACAGACCTTAGTAACTGTACTCATCCCTCTAATTCTCAGTTTTCCATTTGAGAAGATGTAATAAGCAAATGAGTTCTGCAATGTAGAATGTACAGCCAATACCTATGTAGTGCATGTGTTCAGTAAAAATTGCCTAGCAATTGTTGACTACGCAATCTCTGCTGACTGGTTATAAAAGCATCATTAAACTATGGCACAAATAACAAATACAGCGGAGTAGCATTAAAAGAGGTATGACACATTAAGCATAAACACTGTGAACAAAACTCATGCAATTCCCCACATAGGAAGGAAGGAAGGCTGAGGAGTTAACCGAATGAACAATTCCCAGATTCTTTTAAAAAGTATGCTGCCAATCAGCTAAGGATTACAATAGACAGTCCAAAGCAGAAATGGGATTGGGTCATAATAAAATACTTTCTTGAGTGATAGAAATGACAATAATAGCTCTTCAAAGAGACATGTAAAGGTAACACTACTTAAAAGCCTGAATTGTCAAATCTTGTTCAGAAGGTATGGAAGAACACAATGGGATACTGCCACTGAACTCTTGCCACTAGAAAATCACTGAATATCTAAGTAATTTTGGTACTGTAACATCTCCAGAAAACTGATTATAAATAGTCCACTTGAGACTTTCCTAGATGGCTGCACACTTTCAGCTCTTCCAGTGTGAAAAAAGAAACTGAAAGACAAGGGCCAGGAATTCTTTTCACTTTTAGTAAATTTGGTTACTTGCCAGTAAGTCCACACCCTGGATACCAGCAAAGAAGATATTAAGAGAGCCTGAAAGAAAATCAACTAGAAAAGAGGAAGAGAAAACACTGACTCAAAATAATGCTGTAGATGTTCAGCAAAAAGCAGTTCAAGCTCCAGCTTTGGTGCAAGACATGGCTTCCAGTAATCTAGAGGAAAAATAAGTCAAATGTGCTCAGAGCAGATTAAAATAAACAAAACATTGAAGGAGTATATCAAATAAAATTAAAAAAATCTGACATAAATAGAAGCTTTAAACAGATATTCAGATAATCCAACAAAACTACAAAAATCAGAGGTCAAAATGAAGAAAAGACTGGCTGAGTATGAAACTGTGCAATAAGGGATGTTTCAAAAAATTGTAGAATTAGAGGACAGAGCACATAGGGAAAATTTTGAGATTTTCTGCTGTACTAGAGAAACTAGAAGGAACATACTGTATTCATTTTATTAAGGTACAAATAAGCAACTGGAATGGTATTCCACAGAAGGAACTGCTGACTGAAAGAGCACACCCAATGTATGCTTTAAACCAGGCCATGAGAAAGCAGCCAAGACTTGAATTAGTAAAGATACAAAGCTATCAGCAGAAATACTTAATCCTGATAAATCTGTGGCAAAAAGGGCAAAGTACTAAAAGCTGAAGAAAGTAAAGTGTGGAAAATGATTATTTACTGTACACCAGGCAGAAGGGAAATGCATTTATTCTAGCAAATGGGGAATGTCAAGAGGCAGGTGTGACATACAAGCTGTTGTATCCAGGCTGCCTTCAAAATATTTTTTCCTGGAGGATCGAAGCTATTTTTGATGCAGAACAAGCTAAGGAGAAAATACAAAAGTTTGTCCAACAAAAAAATGACCCAGCAAGCAGAAGGGGACTCAGTTTCTCATTCTATTGATAATAAAAGACACAGAGACTCTGCCAGTGAAACCTTTCTTCATTGTTCCAAAGGAAATGCTAAAGAGACAGAGAAAAACACAGCAGTTGACTAGAAAAATTGGGAATACCTTGGAATTGAACTTCAGTCTGGAGTTGGGAGATGGAGATGAACAGGAAGACCACCAGCAACATGGAAATTAGTGAATAAATGAGAGATTGCAAAGCATCAATCATATTTGTGAAATACATCTATATAAGAAAAATTGGAAAGTGAACATTTGTTGACTTTGTTAAATTTGTGGGGAACTGAAAGGCAAATGCCTCACTTCATATCACTAATATTTGGAAGGACTCTGAGGGGAGGGGAAGAGGAAGGAAAAAAAAGTAACTGCAAGTAAAGCAATTTCTGTTCTTAACAGTATTTCTATGAAACTTTTCATGATATAAATTGCAAGTTTTATAGTAAAGCATTTTAGATGTTCTTGTATATGATAAGAATACTAATGTAAACAGATGCCATTTTTCTTTCTTTCTTTCTTTCTTTCTTTTTTTAGCATTAATAAATAGGTTCATAGGTTCATAGGTTCATACTAGGCTATCTGCCCAAGGGCATTTATAAGCCTAGCCCATAGTTATGTGGCTTTCGCCACCCCTTTAGTTTGAATAAAAACTATGCCTATCATTTTTCTGTGCCTCTGTCAAGCAGTGACACTGAAGTAATCCCTGGGGTATATCTGCGATCTCCCATCCATTGGTCAAGATTCCTCTTGAACAAGGCCAGCGAGGTGCTCTGCCTCACATGTACCGGGATTTTGTTCCATAGCATAGGGAGTCTCTGGGTGATGAATCTGTCCTTCCAGCACTTTCTATTTATAACTGTGTCAAGGTTTAAGTCTCCCGCCCTTGTGGTTCTGAGGGATCTAGATTTTTTGAGGTGAAGCATATTCATCAAATCTGGGTTTGACATGGCCTTATATGTCAGGCACAGGTCACCTCTGAGCAAGCGGTATGAGACTGAATAGAGCTGGAGTTCTTTCAGTCGGGCAGCATAAGACATATTTTTGAGACCCTTTATCCTTTTGGAGAGGAACTTTTGGGGCCTTTCAAGCTGCAGCAGGTGTCTGGTCAGATACATTCGAGCAGGGCATTGTACTCAATCATAGGTCTAATGAGTGATGAGTACAGGGGGATGATGACCTCCCTTGATCTAGATGTGAATCCCTTCATGATCAGGTGGGCGATATAGAAGGTTTTCCTAACTACTTTAGCAACATGAGTGTCAAACGAAAGGCTACTGTCAACTTGGGTCCCCAGATGCCTGATGACTTTTTCTGTGCTCAGTGGATTGCTACCTATATGGTAGCTAGGGGTAACCTTGTTTTTCCCAAAGGGTATGACTATGCATTTTTTGGCGTTTAACTTCAGGCCATGGCTCTGGCACCAGTTATCCATTTCTGTGAGGCCCTTCTGGAGGATATCTGTGTCAGATGTTTTTTTCGACTATGGCGCCCAGTTTGCAGTCATCTGCAAACTTTGTCAGCCATAACCCTCCTGTGTTTGCTTGTACTTCAGAAAAGTAGATGCCGAACAAGAGTGGACCCAGGACTGAGCCCTGTGGGACACCACTTGTGACAGGCTTTGAGTCTGACATGGCTCCAGCAACTCTGACCCTGTGGGTTCTGTCACTTAGCCAGTTTGCAACCCATCTTGTGATGTATGGGTTTACATTCAAGCTGATGAGTTTTCGATGATACCTGAGTGGGGTATTGTGTCGAAGGCCTTTGCCAGGTCGAGGTAGGCTGTATGGACCACCTTTCCCTCATCAATGGCCTTGGTGACTGTCTCGAAAAAGTCAACCAAGTTTAAGAGGCAGGATCTGCCTTTGACAAAGCCAAACTGGGTTGGATCCAAAGTCTGCAAGTTCCTATGTCTTTATTTATGAGTTCCATTATGATCCTCTCCATGGCTTTGCAGATAAGGCTTGTCAAGAATTTCAGGGTCTGTGGAGCTTATGAAGTGGGACCACAGTCGCGTGCGCCACTCCTTGGCGTATCCGTGAGGTGAGCTAGATTAACTGTGGGTTTAATTCCTCGTTGAGTTCATGGAGCACACAGCCGGGGACACCATCCGTCCCATGGATGCTGTAGTGAGGGCAGTTCTCACCTGGGCGTTGGAGATGTTTGGGGGGCTACAATCCTCTGGAATAGATATCTCTCCTTTTGGGGGGGAGGGGGGGAGAAGTTTGCACTGAACCTGTCAGCCAGTATGTTAGCAATGTGTGTAGGTTCAGTAATTTTCACATCATTTTGAACTAATTCTGAGCATATCTGGGAGTTTCCTCCTAGGTTTATAACATAGCTAAAGAAGGCCTTATGATTGTCTTTAGAGTCCTTGGCGATTTTTCTCTCAAAATGTAAGCATTATTTAAAAAAAAAAGGAAAAATTCTAGACAAAAGCATGTTTAATGTAACAGGCTGTAATCTTGGGTTGCTGAGATGGGTGTTGTGGTGCAAAAGTACACAGATCATAATGTATGTAGAGCTGATATGTTTTCTCTTACTTTTGAGTAGGCGAATGTCTGGATTAATACCTTGGCTTAATCTAATAAGTTTTAAGTGGAAACAGTTAAAGAAGAGAACATTGAATATAATGAAAAGTTTTTATTTTGCAGTAAATGTTTCAGCTTGTCTTTAGAAACCTGCAGCTGGCAACTATGATTTTTCCATGTACATTTCCATGGAGACAAGCTGATTTTAGGGAAATAAAAAAAAGCCAAATCACTGTTTCTTCTACACTAAAAGTTAATATTTGCTGAAAGCATGCAAATTGTTTTTCACATCTAGGATGGGAATAAAAATAAAAAAAGAACTGATATCAATTAGGTTAAGTAGAAGCACAGACAGTAACACACATCTTAGCTTGAATAACCTCAACTTTAGGTTAGTCAAGGTCTGTATTTGCACCCGTCTATTTGAATAATTGTTACTATTAGGAGGGTTAAACTTCATTATTTGAACATGCACATGGGTTTGTGTGTAAGTTAACAGCTTCTGGGGGTCTGTTTATTTTATTGTTTGAGGTTTTCATTAAAACAAAATGCCTTGTAAAATGTGTGACAAGTTCCAATTTTGATGATAAGAAAACAAAAACTTATAAAAGATCAACCAGACAAACGTTAGTTGCTACATGTATCACAAATGCCGGAAACAGATATTTAAAGAAGTTGTCATATATAATCGATGGTAATATGGAGTTCTTATAATGGTGACAAATTCCATTATCCTGAAATGTGCCTAGTCTCACATGTATAGACAAAAAAGAATTATTAAGAAATGCAGAGTGCAACTAGCAATGCTACAGAAGACATGTTTGGAAAGAAATAAGCATGTGAATTTGATAAAAAAGGATTTCAGAATGGATATTCAGCAGAATATCAGGGACAAAGGAAAAGAGGAGTACTTATATTAATTGTTAAAAGAGATTCAATAGTGATAGAAGAGGAAAAATATAATAATGGTAGATGTGTGGTAGTAAAAGGCTACAGGCAAGCATACTTCTCAACCATACTGAATTACTCATTTTCTACCGAGTTTTGGGGACCAAATGAAGGGGTGCCACGATTCCCGAGTGGCGCCCCTTCATGTCAGATTTTTTCTTTGGTTTTCTTAGTTTTTTTCAAATATCACACTGTCAGAGCTGATGTCATCACGTGCGCGATGATATCAGCCAGTCAGAATTGAGCTCTTTCAGCTCACGTCATCATTTCCAGCTGCAAATATGAGCGGGAAACAAGAACTAATTTGGATTACTTTTATTTAGGGCCAGAATCCAGTATTATTGTTGAAGCAGCAGCTTGTTGCATTTGGATTTATTTGGTCATTGTATTTATGGGGAAGCAGCACTCATTGAATCACATAGTAAGTGCACTTATCAGGGGAAGAGAGAGGGAGGGAGGGTGTGTGTGTGTGTGTGTGTGTGTGTGTGTGTGTGTGTGTGTGTGTGTGTGTGTGTGTGTGAAAATTCCCCCATGTAATACATCTGGTGGCTAGAGGTATTCAGGCTCAAACTCTGTACCTTTGGTCCAGTGTAAAAAGAGCCTAAAGTCTCTAGCCACCACCATGTCTGAGCTTTGCCAAGATTGTTTGTGCTAAGAGTTGAAAGCTAAGCCTATGGTGAGACTGAGAAGTAAAGAGAATTTGTATTTCTCCATTATTTGCTTTGTTGTTTGTTCAGGCTTTTTGTGCTAAGAGTTGAGAGCTATTGGTTAGTGAGAACTGAATTTGTATTCCCTCATTATTGGCTTTGTCCAGTTTTTTTGTGCTAAGAGGGTGAGAGCTATGGTGAGAAGTGAGAACTGAATTCACTACATGATAGCCATTTTTTAGGGGAATGCTGATTTGGCATAGTGGTATGTTGCTCTGACTGTAGTGCATAGGTTCCTGGGTTCAAGACTTGCCAGTGAAAGGCATGGTGGTAACAAAACATTTTATACTAGCAACTTTCCAAAATTATACAAACAATATTTAAAATGTGTCCATGGTAAGTCCCTAGCCACCACCACTTATGTGCTTTGTCCAGGTTTTTTGTTCTAAGAATTGAGAGCTATGGTGAGAAGTGAGAACTGAATTTGTATTCCCCCATTATTGGCATTGTTTGTCCATGTTTTTTTTTTGTGCCAAGAGGTTGAGAGCTATGGTGAGAAGTGAGAACTGAATTCACTAAATGACAGCCATTAAGTTTCAGTCTTCCTTCTTTTCAAGAAAATGCTGATTTGGCATAGTGGTATGTTGCTCTGACTGTAGTGCATAGGGTCCTGGGTTCAAGACTTGCCAGTGATATGCATGGTGGTAACACATTTTATTCTAGCAACTTTACAAAATTATACAAGCAATGTTTAAAATGTGTCCCTGGTTTTTGACCTTTTGCCCCACCCATATAAAAATGAAGTTGAAAATAAGTGCGAGAAGATGTGCAAGATGCCTATGGCTTACACTGCTGTCATTCTATTTATAGTGTGGGTGTGGAAGTAGACTTTGATGATGGAAATGTTATGAACTGGGCAGTTTTGTCATTATTGGTTCATGCATTTTGTTTTATTGCATACAGTACAGCACAGCCTACTGGAAAAATGTTCAAAACAATAAATTTAAAATGCACTCTGTCTAACAAGTGTGCTGTATTATACAAGGAATATAACTTAATAAAATCAGGAAGGTGTATCAAAGAAAAGAACACATGTATGTTTCTTGTTTTGTGTCCAAGGGGCCAGTGATTTGAAAACAGCCCAAAAGTAATCTTTATCCACCACTGGCCAGATGAATTTTCTTGGGATGTGGTCTGTGGGTTTCAATGCTATTTCAATGAATGTGAGTTTCAAGGATAGAGAAGTTTTAATGCCAAGTCTATTTTCATTGTGAGACAGTATTGCTTTGTTTAGTAGATGTCTGTTAGTGTTTTGTGCATTGTTATGCTGCAAAATGTAAAAATAAAATCCAAATAACCATTGTAGAAGTAAAGCAGTATGCACACATTAGTGTTTATGGTAAATGGGGAGAAATCGCCAGGTAATGGGACACTGGAATGGCTGTAGAGGACTCTGGTGCGATGCCATATTTTGGTGGTCTGTTCTTCAGTTTGCATTTGAAAGTTGGTATCCCACAATTCCCTTGGAGTAGGTGGGGCAACGTAATTGTGTATGCAAATTAGATGTTAATCAGCATACAGATTTGTACCTATTTTTCATGGACCTTGTCCAGATTTTTGATGTTTCCAGGTTGAGAGGTATGCTGGTAAGGGAAGAGGTTTAAGTTGTTATGTATCTATATTCCACCTAAAACTGCTATTATGGAGTCAAAAAAATTGGGAGAAATAAGTGACTTTCAGCAGGGAATATTACTTATAGTTGGGGACTGGGTTTTGATTTGCAACAATGAGGATGTATCCGGGGGCCTAGAAGGGAAAATATAGCAAAAGGAAGGAAGACATGAATTCAATAGTAGGAACTCAGAGAGAATTTAGATATTATGCCACAAGATACAATAACTGGGCTAGACTAGACAGAAATTATATTTTACAGGAACATGTGCATTTAATTGAGAACTTTAACACACATCCAATAACTATTTCAGATCATGTGCCAATAATTGCCTTAATGTTCTTATGTATTTTGTTAACTGCAGTTTTGCTAATGCTGGTTTACAAGCCTAATTTTTTTTTCTTCTTTCACATTGTATTTTGTTAATTTGCATTTTTTTGCTAATATTCATGTTCATAATATGTTGGAGTCATAATTAATTGTAGTTTACTGGACCATTTCTCCTCGAGTCTCCACTGAAAATGGGCTACTTGCCAGTTGGACACTATTTGGTTAACAAATGTAAATAAAGTAAAATAAATAATAAATCAATAATTACTAAGATAAAAATGCAGATTAATGAATTAAAAATGTGAGACTGTCATTTCCCCACCTACCTGATAAAAAGATATGAATTTAAGGATGTGTAGTGGAAATTATTCAGGAGTTATTTGGGAAGATATAAAGTACTCCAGACACTATAGCTAATGAGTAGGATAATATAAAAGTAAAGTTTAAAAATAGGGTAGAAACAAAAGAAAAGGAGATGTGGTTAAGAAGTAACAAGAATTATTTAGAGGGATGACAAAGGATGAATACTACAGAATAAGGGGAATCTCACAGAACAAGAAGAACAGTGTTAAAGAGAAAATAAGGGAGTACCTAGATAATATGCATGGGTTTAGAAAGATAGTTGTTCAGCAATTGTTTTCTGATAATAAGTTCAGAGCACAAAAACTTTTGGGACAATGGCCTGAGCAACAGAAAGTAGAGTGGGTTGTTGGCAAACTTAGGTAGCCTATAACAAGAAAAATAACCAGTGATGCTGTAGAGGTATTAGAGATATTCTGGAGATTTACTGAAAGTTTGCAAAAGCAGAGAAGTGGGGGGATCAAGAAAAAGCACAAGACTTAATATGTCAAGATTAGAGGTAGATGAGGCTCAATAATTAACAATTAAGGTAGGAGGAGATGAAATAAAAATGGTGATGTATAACCAACCTGCAGGAAACTCTCCCTGAATATATTGCATTCTAGTGGAAGTTTGGAAGTTAGGAGGGAAGAAAGTGATAAAGATCCGGAAGATTTTAACAGTATTTTAAAAGGAGGGGAAGTACCAACATCCTGGAAAAAAAGCTGTGGTGGCTGTAATACTTAAAGATGTTAAAGATCCAGCTTCATATAGGTCCATTATAATTCTAAACCATGATTATGAAATGTTTATGTCTATAATGTCTAAAAGAATGGCAAAGATATTGCCAAAATTGATAGGTATGGATCAATGTGGTTTTGTGGAAGGGGGCAAACATTTGACAACATTAACAGAACAATGATGACCCAGAAGGAAGCAGAATGTAATAAAATATTGTTGTTGTTGGTGGGTCTTGATGCAGAGAAAACACTTGACAGAGTAAGTTAGGATTTTATGAGTAGGGCAATGGAAGCATTTGCATTTCCTGATATAATAATAAGATTAATTTGGGGGGGGGTATATGAAGTACTGGAAGCTAAAATCAAAGTGGGAGGGTTCCTCTCTGATAAGTTGCATCTGAACAGATGAACCAGGCAGGGGTGTCCTCTTTCCTTTTTGTTATTTGTGTTATATTTAAAAGCATTGGCAACGAAAATAAGAAACTCAGAAATTCAAGTATATAATGGTATGGTTTTCAAGAAAAGTTGGCTTTATTTGCAGGTGATATTATTTTGTACCTGATAAAACCAGAAAAGTACATCACAGTGTGTTGTGGAACATTCTGAGACAGTTCCAGATTTTTTTGGGGGGATAAAAAATGAATGAAGATGAAACAAAGGCAAAAACTGTAATCTATATACCCACACATAAACTGGTTAAGCAATACCCATATTTATCGGGACATGATAAAATGAAGTATTTATGAATATGAGTTAAAAATGACTCTGTTATGGCAGCTAAGGATATGTTGGGAGACAGACTAAACAAAAAAATACAAAAACTGAGAAACTGGAAACTGTTGCTTATAGCTATGGAGAGCAAGTTACAAGCAGTAAAAATGTTTTTATTCCATTTAGTTTTATACACAGGTCAGGTACATTTTTATCAATCAGAAGAGAAGTTGTGGATAGTTATTAATAAAGGGTCAAAAGATTTTATCTGGAAGGGGAAGAAGGCAAGAGTCAAGTGGGATTAAACTGATCCTTCCAATGGAACAAGTAGGTTTTAGATTACCTGATTTGAAGGGATATTTTAGAGCTGTACAGTTAAGGTTCTTATACATAACACAAGCAGAAAGCTACAATTTAAAGTGAAAAGGGGTGATGATGAAGTAAAGGGGAAAATCAAGAAATAAGGAAAGAGTGGGATTTTGGATGCAGATCCTTAAGGAGAATAACAATAGTCATACAGGATACTAAGGAAACTTTGATCTGTTTGGAAAAAGAAGCATCTGAGGAAGTGCAAAAATATAAACAACAAAAACCTAGAGATTTTTGAAAAGTATAAAAAAGAAATATGGACAGGGGAAAGAGAGAGAGTTGATATGGTGCAATATTTATACACAGGAAAAAGACAAAATTAATCAATATAAAGAAGGCAGCCCCAAATATATTCAAAGAGAAATACAGGAAAAAGGCATCCAGATATGGAAAATTTCACAATAAAAAATAATATCACAAAGAGGGAATGTTGAAAAGAAGATTAGTAAAGTAGAAGTTAAAAAAAAATAGAAGTTGAAGTTATTTATGGAGTGCTTGCAAAAGGAAGGATTTGGAGTAGAAGGTCTAACACAGGTTACATCACTGCATGATGGAGCAAGTCCCCAAAGTAAGCAGAAAGATCAGGAGACATCTGAAGAAGAAATATGGACATGGGAAAGAAAAATAAATGTAATATAGTGTAATATTTATGCAAAGGAGAAAGCAAAACTAACCAATACAAAAAGAGCAGCACCAAAGATATTTGAAGAAAAATACAGGCAGAGGAATCCAGACATGGAAAACTTTACAATACAAAATATAAGATAAAGAGGAAAAGTAGAAAAGGAGATTAGTAATGGAGAAGTTAAAGAAATAGAAACTGAGGTTATGGAGTAGCTGTGAAATGAAGGATTCAGTGTAGAAAATCTAATTCAGAAAGCACCACAACAGGACAGAGCAATGGATATCCAAATTAAGTGGAAACCAGTGGAATGGGAAGCAATTGGTCAGGTGCCATATGAAGACATATTGGTGCCTTCCACAGGAAACCAGTATAAACGTTCACTTGAAGCTGGACAGCAAGGGAAGGAACAGCAAACTGGAAACTCTGATGCAGTCAATGTTGAGGAGTGATAGGCCAGTGAGTTCCCATATGACAGAGCAATGGATGGCACAGGATGAAACTGAAGACAATGTGCCACAGGAAGATGTTACAGAACTTTCTATAGAATGCCAGCAGGAAATGGAAAACAAAAAAGGTGCCCTCAGTTAAGAGAAAAATGAGCTAAGAAAAGAATTACTTAATTTAATAGAGACAGACATATTAAAATCAATGAAAAAATAGACTGCAGAAAGTCAATAAAACCCAAAATAAAGGAAAAGTACAAAATAAGCAATTTATTGATGACCCAAAAATATTTTACAGAGAACAGGGAAACAAGGTAAAAGGAATTGAAAGACCACCAAAAAAAGAACAAATATATACATTTTAGAGAAGTATTGATGAAGATCATGTGGAATATAACAAATATGTTGAATGGATAGAAAAAGCAAAAGAAAGAATAAGACGTTTAAAGGTACAGGATATGAAATGGGATGAAGTAACAGCCAGGGAGATGGAAACAAAGCTAAGAGAAGCCTCTAATTGAAAAACCTAGGACCAGATGCAGAACCCAACTTCTGGTTAAAAGTATTAACATCTTTGCACGAAGATTTAGCTATGAGTAAGAACTATTTATATGTGCACCCTGAACAGACACCAACCTGGCTTACAGCAGGAAAAACAATGCTCCTAGTTAAGAGTGAACCTGCAAGCTAAACTAAAAACTATAGACCAATAACTTGCCTTCCGAAGACGTATAAACTATACACTGGAACTGATGCCGAAAGAGTTTATAGTCATTTAGAAGAAAACTCAAGTATAGCAGTAGAACAAAGGGGCAATAAAAGAAAGTCATATGGAACAAATGATCATTTGTTGTTAAAGTCATAGTGTAGAACTGTAAAAAGGGGAAGAATCTAAGTATAGCATGGATTGACTATAAAAAAGCATTTGATCGTATCCCACATTCATGGATAAAAGAGTGCTTAAAAATGTATAAGACACACCCTACACTGATTAACTACATTACAGTGACCATGAAACAGTGGCAGACCACTTTGCAATTAAGCCATGATAAAAGACAAATTATTATTCCATGGATAAAAATTCAGAGGGGGATATTTCAGGGTGACTCTCTGTCACCATTGTTATTCTGTCTTGCCCTTAACCCATTAAGCTGTCTACTTAGCAGCTTAGGCCATGGCTATAATTTAGCTCCTAGAAAACAACAAAGTGTAAAGACTTGTCATCTTCTCTTTGTCAATGATTTAAAACTGTATATCTTACCAGACGAGGAACTGAAAGCACAACTGCAAGTTGCCAAAACTTTTTCGGATGATATAAGAATGTCATTTGGTCTTGATAAATATGCAAAAGCAACATTTAAAGCAGGAAAACTGCAACACCAAGAAAACATCAGTAAAGAATGTGATATAAAAGAACTTGAGCAAGAGGGAGGATATAATTATTTGGGAATTGATGAAGGGTCAACAATAAAACATGAAGAAATGCAAAAAAAAAAACTTAACAAGGAATACTTTAGAAGACTTCAATTAATCCTGAAAAACAGCATTGACAAATACGAATAAAATTCAAGCTATAAACCAATTTGCTCTTCCTGTCCTAATTTATAGTTTTGAAGTGACTGGCCCCAAACTGCATTGGATAGATTAGACAGGAAAACAAGAAGGATGCTTCATGCTCACTAAATGATTTACTGTATAAAACTCAGTGCATACCAAGATTATGCTTTCCCCATTCCAAAGGAGGGATGGGCCTCCTTGAAACTGATTACAAGTATAGATCTGCAGTCATGGGACTGCACACATCTGCTGACCTAACAGGACCCAAACATATTGAAAGTTTTGAAACATGAGGAGAGTAAATCTAAAATGACTTCTCTGCTTAGTCTAGTAAAAGCATATCGGCATCAAGCAGGAATGGAAATCAAACCAGAAGTAGATAAAAATCGGGTAGCAAATGAATGTGCCAAAAATCAAAAGAAAGAATATAAGGTGAAGGACCAGACAAGAAGGCAATTAATGTGGAAGTTGCATAAATATAGTTGCAAGTAGAGAAAACTTCTGGAAGAACTTCATGTTGATCAGGATCAAATGCAGGAATGGTTAAGGAGAGGTGGATTCAAACCAAGAGATGAAAGGTTAATATTGGCAACCCAAAATAGTGGGTTACGTACACGTTGGTTTACAAAGTCGATTGCACATGTGGCAGAACCAGACAAATGCAGGTTTTATAAAACAGAACTGGAAACAGTTGCACACCTTGTTGCTGGTTGTGACATGCTAATGGCAGAATGACTGTATACTGAGAGGCATAATAATGTACCAAGACTGTTGCACTGGAGATTGTGCAAATATTATGGCACTGAAGTGGCTGAAAAACACTGGAAGCATGAACCACAAAGCATCACAGAAAACGATGAAGTCTACATCACATGGGATCACCCATTACCAACAGTTCAAAAGACAGATGCTAGAAAACAAGATATAGTGGTCCATGAAAAGAAGATAAAAGTAGCACTGATCACTGAAATTGACACACCCAGTGACTACAGTGTCTTGTGTACAGAGAGACACAGTCATAAAATATCAGGATTTGTAGGCAGAAACAAAAGCAATGTGGAAGAAAGATACCCAGACAGCTCCAATAGTCGTAGGAGCAACAGGTCTTATAAAAAAAGAATCTACAATTGTACTTAGATATGTTACCAATACATGTAACCCAATGCAAATTATAGAAGGAGTCATTACTGGGGACATTGTGGGTGCTGTGAAGAACACTTCTGGCTGACATCAAAGATGAAAACAATACTAATTTCATAAACTTTAATTGTACTTAGACTTAGGAATGCAGGCCATTCCCACCATGGTATTAGAAACCCAAGAGACATGGAGAAATTAAAAAGGCAAAGATACTATAGTTATAGAGTAGCACAAAGTATACTAAGAACTACACCAACACAGTAATGGAGCAAGGAGATTCTGCCAATAGGGATGACTACAGTTAGGGGTACTGAGAGCAGGCAAAAGGGGGCTGAAACTTACTGAAGGAAGCTGGAAAATGAACCAAAGCATTAGGAACAAATAATTAGAGAGGGAAAGGTGATCGAATGAGAAGAAACAAAGAAGACATTTAGACTGCTGGCTAAAGATTGCCTTACCTATCAGGGAAAGATATCAGAGAATAGGCAAAGAGAAAGGTGTAGGGGAATCCTAAGTGAAAGACCTGCACTGTTTGGGTGTTTTTTTGAATCTAGAACAGAAGCTGCTGTTAAAAAAGGAATAATTAGTAGGTCATATAAAATATTACATGATAACTATAGGAATCAATCAGAGGAGGTTAGAAAATATTATGAATAAAGATTAGATAAGCAATTCACAAAGAAACAATGAGAGGACATCTGTACAGTTCCCAAATGTGCAACAAAATCTAGAAGATTTAGGATTTTTACCTGGAAGTGTTTGCACTGGTACTTTTGATACCTTAAGCAGACTCCAAAGAATTTTTCCTCAGGGAGATGGCACATGTTGGAGTTGTATTGGAGACAAAAGAAGTAACTGGCAACATATAGCTTGGGAGTGTAATGAGTTGACAGACTTTAAAAATTCCCTACAGAGTAATCTGTCAGGAATACTGGGCGAGCGAATGAGTGTAACTAAGGAAACATTTTTTTTGAGCTGGGATAAAGGATCTGAATTGTCTAGACATATTATTAAGATTAATTCTGGTGGCTTTGAGATAAAAGAACAGGATGTGACATCTTTAAAAAAGGGTAGGAGTAAATTACACAGAACAAGTGGAAATTGTGGGAACAATACATGCTGAAAAATGTTTTGGAAAAGGAATGAGGTTTAACCAAAGGCAGGAATTGAACAGTTTATGTAATGGATTGATTATATTGCATAGAACAACTTATGTGATGTATAATGTTTATAAATGTGAACCTCTTAATATGGTTTCATTACTTTTATATAAATGCAAGTTTGCCTATGTCACAAGTGATAGATACTCCAACTGGAAAGCCAGAACTCACTGAATGACCTTCTGTCATAAAGGAATGATGTGCCATAATTTGAAATGGGCTTCTTGAGTGATAGACTAGACAATAATATCTCCTCAAAGGGAGACATAAAAGTAACACTACTTAGAAGCCTGGATTGTCAAGAAATATAAAGGACACAAGACATTATTTGTTATCTGGTAAAAAGGAACTAGTTATAGTCCTTTTCAGCTAGGGTATCATGTCAGGAAAACATGCCTCTCAACCTGCACACACCAAAAATAGGAACAAAGGTCCTTGAAAATGAAGAACATCCAGTTAAACATCTGAACATGTAATTAGCATAAAACTGGAATACCTCTAAGCCCATAAGGCAAGCTACCACACAATCCATCCAACATTCTAGTTATTGGAGACTCCATGGTGAGACACACTAATGTCGTTCTCACCATGCTGAGTAAAGAGAAAGTCAGTTAGTTGCTTGTCAGGGGTTAGGATCCTCCACAGTAAGCACAAACTCAGGTCATTGGACCACAAGTACCAATATGACGCATTCATAGTCCATGTGGGAGTAAATGACCTGAGATGCATCTCCCTAGACTATATGAAGAGTGACATGATGGAGCTCTCAGAATATGTGTTTCAGGCTAGTATGAGCCTAGCATTGAGCAGCATTTTACCTTCTCCAGGGATGATGCCACAATATGAACAAAAGATTATTGACTTTAATAATTGGCTTAGTTTCTGGTGTCATTCTAAGGGGGTATAATATTTGTCTGCATGGAAGGCGATGGTTTGTACCTCTCCCCTCTAGGCTTTTGAATATTAGCTAAAACATTGTCTTCCCCATAGTGCCTTTTTTAGGCAATGCCAAACTGAAAGTACATTGGACACAGCAAATCAAAATCATGAAAATCTAAAGGTATTACTGCTAAGTGCTAGGAGTCTAAACAAATAACTCCTCTCCCTAGAAGCTCTCTTCACCCTAGATAATGCTGATGTCTGTGTGGTCATTGAGACATAGTTTAAAGCCATGGAGAGCACACCAACAGTGCAAGGTTATAATGCCTTCCACACATTTAGACATGCTACTTCACAGGCAGGGACTAAAGGTGGCAGTGCCACTATTTATATCAAAAATAAATATACTTCAAGGTGGGTCAAACAGGACAATGCACTTGAGCTGCTCCATGTTCAAATCACCATAGGCAAAATCCAATACCACTTACTTGCAATGTATAGGTCCCCCACTATGATCTAGGAAACCCATACCATGTATTTAAACTTATTAGAAACACTAACCATCTAACCCAATACCATATTCATGGGTGAATTTAATTACCCCGCTATTAACTGGGAATCTTATACGACACAAAACGTACATGCACAGAGATTCCTGGATTTTGTAAACCCAAACTCCCTGGACCAGATAGTCAATACACCAACCAGGGGTGCAACCATACTGGATCTGGCCCTCACTAATATGGGATAGTGCTGCACATGACCTACTGTAATGCCTTCCCTGGTAAGGTCAGACCACAAAATGGTCTCCTTTGAAGGAAAAATAAAACTTGGACCCCCAGCTAAACCTGAAATATTCAAGAAATACTCTATTAAGTGTTAACCTGGCAAAATTTCAAGCCCCCATAAACCTGATAATACTGTTACCTATGTAGAACTGTTCACAGAAACCCTGTACAAGCATGTTAATAGCTGCTTAGTGGCAGCTGTACCCACCAGGAAGCAGTACAGAATTAACTCAAAAAACAAGCCACCCTGGTGAAATCACAAAATTAATAGGCTGTATAGCAGAAGGAAGAAAGTTATGGCAAAAATTAGGAGGTGCAGCACCCAGCAGCATAAAAGCACTCTCATCAAACTAAACAAGCAACTCAAAGGTCATATTCCTTTTTCCGTTGACCACCAAGTACACCACAAATCTAAAACTCTCTATTTACTTCCTTCACACAAGGATCACCTAGCACTCCTATTTTTTGTAATACCCCATTAGTGGTCCTCTGAGTAATTGAGCTTTACAATAGTATCCCTTTCTACTACAACTAATCACTGTTTTCTACTACATTCTACAGTAATAATTTGACAATCAATGTATCCTTATCTCTTGTACATATTACCACTGTCTTAAGATCTTGCATCTTTTCTTCTACTATATTGTGCATAATTATTTTTAGCAAAAATGTAATTTTTTTTTGTACTCTGATGGACTTGAGAGTTTTTTAAACCATGGTACTGTAAATGTTTCTTTTTGTAATATTATGTTTTCAATCAAATGTAAGTTATTGTATATGGAGTTCTTCTCCCTGGGCCTCTGCTGAAAATGGGCCTCTAGTGCAGATAAATACTCCTGGTAAACAAACAAACAAACAAACAAACAAATAAATAAATAAATAAGTAAGTAAGTAAAGTCTACCAAAGCCAAATTTGAGGTAAGTTTGGCTTCCCAGACCAAGGACAACCACAAAGCATTCTTTAGCTATGTCTGTAACCTCAAAAGCGATACACAATTGTGTGCAAAGCTCACTGTAAATGGAGCCACCTATACTGAGCCAGAAGATATAGCAAACCTCCTGAATGATAAACTCAGCTCCAACTTTACCCTTCTCTGCCCCTCAACCTTCCCTAAAGGAAATACCATCAACTATAACGTCCCCTACTATCACAACGGAACAGGTCCTTAATGCTCTCTCTAAGACCAAGAACACTGCATCAATGGGCTCAGAGAATATCCCAGAATTCCTTCTAAACAGCATGAAACATGACCTATCAGGACCTCTGGAATTACTATTTAACTGTAGCCTCCAAACAGGCTTCATGCCTCATGAATGGAGAATGGCAACAGTTATCCCTCTGCACAAAGGTAGGTCATCTACAGACCCTGGAAATTACAGACTCATAAGTGTCACATGTCTTATAGGTAAAGCCACAGAAAGAATCATCATGGAGATGATCAACAAGGATATAGTAAACCTCCAGACACCGGACCCAACCCAGTTTGGTTTTGTCAAGGGAAGATCATGCCTACTCAACCTGGAGGACTTCTTTGAGAAGGTAAGCAAAGCAATGGGTGAGGGAAAAGTGGCTCACACTGCCTTCTTTGACCTAACCAAGGCATTTGACACAATATCCCACTTGGACATTGTTGGCAAACTCAAGAGGTTAGGTACAAACTCATATGTCACTCGGTGGATAGACAACTGGCTCACAGACAGGACCCAGGAAATTAGAACTGGGGAGTCCACCTCTACAAAGAGGCCAGTCACAAGTGGAGTCCCTCAGGGATCAGTCCTTGGACTGCTCCTTTTTGGCATTTACTTCTCAGAAGTCAAGGTCAATGGCAGTGGTCTCTGGTTGACTAAATTTGCAGATGATTGCAAATTAAGAGCCCACACTGACACAAATGTTCCCCAGGAGGGGTGACACAGACAAACAACTGGTGTCAGAGCCATGGACTAAAACTAAATGCCAAGAAATGGATAATAGTATCCTTTGGGAAGTCATCCATCCCTAGTAACTATCATATTGAAACCACACCCCTTAGAGTTGACCCAGTAGTCAGGGACTTAGGGACACACATAGAAAGTAATCTAGCCTTTGATCATCACGTGTCTACAGTAGTGAGGAAATCATTCATGTTGCTCAACTTATAAACAAAGATATGGCATCTATGTTCAAAGAAGTCATTGTTCCACTGTATTCGGCATTCATCATATCTATCATTTTATTTATTTATTTTACATTTGTTTACCAGGAAAGTCTGACTGGACACGTCCTTTTTCAGCTGAGACCCGGGGAGTTAAGCTCCAGTAAATAGAATAAATATGTAGATAAGATAAATAATATAACAATACTTCAATTATCATACCAATTCAACAATAGAATAACACATAAAAACAGCATCTAGTGGAAGCAAAAAAAACAAAAGAACAATACTAGCATTTGGACAAAATTAATGTAAGTTACAAAATAGCAACAACTATGATAGATGTAGTTAGATATAAAGAGCTCAGAATTATCCAGGATGATAGCAATACGAAAATCAGTTTTCTGTAAAGTAAGAATTTAGGAGCTTTTTAAATTTTACTATAGAGCAGCTAGAGGAAATATTGAATGGAAGTTTGTTCCACAGTTTAGGAATAAAATTGCAGAAGAGAGAATCTCCAGATGAGTTGTTAGGTTTGGTGTTTTTTAACAAAACTTTGTTATTAGAGCGTAGGGGTCTAATAGTGGAATGTGGTTGTATTATATTGTTGAGAGCAGAGATTTTATCTGGCTGGTGTAGGATCTTGTAGGCATGGATAAGTTGTTTGTAATGAAAAAGTTGAGGAAGTTCAAGCCAGTGACGTTAGTTTAACTACAGTGTAGTGATGTGACCTATGTGAGGAATCAATAGCAAATTTGACAGTTTTATTGTAGCAGGATTCAAGTTTGGTAAGGTCAGTTTTACAAAGGTTGATTAGTACTGGGAAGGCATATAAGAGAGTTGACAGGAGATGTGTATGGGCAATAGTAGCTTTTGTGTATCTAGTTAGGAACTGCCTGTTTATGTATAGAAGACCTATTTTCTTGTGAACATTTTTAATATTTTGTGCAATATGGATGTCAAATTTCAGATTATTGTCAATTTCAATACCTAACAATTGTGTATGTGCTAATGGGGCAATAATGGTTTTATTTTTGGACTGTAAGTTGAAAGTTAAGTGAGAAGAGGGTGCTCTTGAAAGATAAGTAGTTTTGTTTTATTGGGGTTTAGACCAAGTTGTGAGTTGGCAAGGCATGTTTCTGCAGATAGGAATGAATCTTGAGTTATGGTGTGGAGGTCCTTTAGGGAGGAGGCTGCACATATAAAGGTAGAATCATCTGCATACTGAATAATAGAGGCATGAGGAGTGGAGGTGTGAAGATGATTGGCAAAGAAGTGTAAAGGTCCAAGGATGGAGCCTTGAGGAACCCCTAAGGTAACTGGTAGGGGAGAAGAGAGGTGGTGTTGCCAAAGAACAGCCTGCTGATGTCCACATAGATAGCTTTGAAGCCAGGTGATAGAGCAGCTAGAAAGATTTAGAGAGGAGAGGACTTCAATCAGTTTGCTATGATTTACCATATGAAAGGCTTTGGAAAAGTCTAAAAATATGGCAGATATGAATTGTCCTTGATTTCTAAAGTCATTAACTGTATTAGGAAAGGTAAGTAGGGCTGTTGTGGTACTGTAATAGGGACAAGAACCGTGTTGTGTGTTAGAAATTAATTTGTGGGTGTGAAGGTAGTCCATGAGTTGAGTATGGTTGATTCTTTCTAGGATTTTAGATGAGGGAGAAAGAATGGCAATCGGTCGGTAATTAGTAAGTTCAGTGGAATTGCCTCCTTTATGTAACATATCATTGAGTACAATGCCACCTTTGGTCTGCACCTAACCAGGCATATCCAACAACTGGAACATCCACAGAGGTTCATCACTAAAAGAATACAGGGCATAAGTAAAATGTCATATGCAGACTGCCTCAATACCCTATCCCTGTATTCTGTCTCCTACAGGCTTTTGAGGGAGATCTATGCCTGGCATAAAGGGCATTGTCAGCCCCACTCTGATGAACCTCCTGCATATCCACAAAACAAACAGCATCCAAATTACCCATTATAAGGACTTAAACCTTGCTTGTGATATAAATAGGACCTGCTGGAGAGATGGGTATGTATTCCAGAGACTACTCCCTGTCTGGAAAAGACTCCCCATCCATGTGAATCAGAGTTCCTCCCTAACCCAATTCAAGTGCAACTTGGATAATTGTTTGGGGAACCAGAAATTCATCCTTGGTTTGGCATCTATGTCTCTATTGGACACAGCAACCAGGCAACCAGTAAATAGTTCATCTCCCAGGCCCTGCTTACACTTATTAAAAGTATCAGAACTTGTCAGGGATTTGGGATGCATGGCTAAGCTTAAAAAGGCCCTTGTGGCAGTTAACCTAGTAAACACCTATAAACTCTTGAACCTATGGACGAAATAACACATAACTCTTCCTATTTCCAGTAGAAGTGAGGGATACTACTCAAACACATGTTTAAAAAACAGAGTGTGACAAAAATGATGGAAAAATGTAAGCAAATTATCAAAGAAACTGTAAAATCTGAAGACTTTAATGAACTATTTCTACCACACAATGTCATTTTCTTTGCTTCAGAAAAGGAGAGTTGTGAGATGTCACTCCTCTTTCTTTAAGTTATTACTGCCAGTAGTATGTTGGTCATGCATTGTGGTTTTCTATGTATTACACAGCTTCAAAAATTGCATGTGATGAAGGTGATTCAGAAAATTATGGGAAAGGGTAGCTACATCAAGCCTGAAAACAGGGACATACTTCCAAAAATAGGGAGAGCCAAAATCAGGCCTGAAAATAAGGACATATTTCCAAAATAGGGTGCCCCAAATCAGGACTGAATATAAGAATGCTTCTCCAAAATAGGGATAGTTGAAAGGTTTGCAGGAAAACAAAAGCTGGATTTACTTCTATGATGCTATTAACTTGTGTTAAGGAACAGACCTGGAATGGTAGGATGCAGTGCCATAAGACAGCTATGATTCTTGGTGGCTTAAATTGGGCTAACCTTCTCGTTCCACTGACTCATAGCTGAGGTTAGAGATATATATACCTGTTAACAGGGAAGAAATTAAGCATTAAACCAACAGCAGCATTATATCCTCAGGGATCAGAGGAAGAAAAAAATGGAAGGGAACCATATCTGCTCAACATCAACCTGGCTAATTTCCAGCTTCCAACAACCACAGGAGACCAATTCAACTGCCTATTATGTACTGATAGCTAGTAAGGCTCCATCCTCAAGAAAAGATCCCTACTTTGTGGTGCAAATGGTTGTGGAGGTAGTGGGGTTCAAACCAGTTTGCTGCTCTCACTGTACACACTTTCTGTTAGGAAAGCAAGGCAGTAGCAGGTTAGGGTAATGAAGTATACAGTCTTCTGTGGGTGGAATGATGCCTAAACTGAACTAAGAAATGAAAACAGTCATATAATGTTACCACTGACCTTTAATTTTGCTATCTTTATCTGATTACTTGAAGTTAATAGCATACAACTAACATAAAACATCCTACTGTCTACAAATGATAATATAATGATGATGTACTATTGATGATGAACTGAAAACAGGGACATACTTCCAAAAATAGGGAGAGCCAAAATCAGGCCTGAAAATAAGGACATATTTCCAAAATAGGAAATACTAATCCTGACTAACTTTAGCCCCCGACACCTGACTACATTCTACATCTTTTAGACCACTGTATCTACCTCATATTTACATCCACTGATTCTATATCTCCTTCTCACTATCTACATATGGGGATTTATATGTGTGTGTGTGTGTGTGTGTGTATGTGTATGTATATATATATATGTATATATATGTATATGTATATATATGTATATATATATATGTATTATATATGTATATATATGTATATATGTATGTGTATGTATATGTGTATGTATATATATATATATATATATATATATATATATATATATATATATATATATATATATATACATATATAGTTGTTTCTATATATATGTATTCTTTCCACTTCTTATACCACATGATATACTAACATATCTGCCAGGTTTCTTCATACTATCCTGTATCCTCTATTACTATACATTATGCTAGTATTCACCATAAATACCACTTTAAGCAATATTTTGTAATAATATTCTTATCTAAATGTTCTACTTTCTGAAATTTGTACTTTATAACTTTGTCACCAGTTAAAATGTTATCTTTATTTGCCTATGTTCATGTACTGCTGTAAAGTTTTTTCACATGTTTTTTTTAATGTATTCACATTTTTTTAATGTAATCTCATTTTGAATGTTGGAGCTTATCTCCCCGGGCCTCTACTGAAAATGGACATATATCCAGCTAGACTAGCCCGGTCAACAAATGTAAAATAAAATAAATAAAAAAATAAAAATAAAATGTGCAATTATATTATACATTCCGCACAAGTAGACAGTTATTCTATGCAACAGTAACTGATTTGTCAGATTACAATAGTCAGGAACATTAATGACCTAAACATACAACAATGACCAAATGTCAGAGAACGTAAGAGAAATTACAGGAGTCCACAAATGCATATGAGGTAATACTCTTTTTACACTGGAGTACATTTCTGAAATTAATTGTGCTAATTTCCCCTATAAGTACTGAATCAGCAACATATTTTGTAAGTCCCATTGGAAGTGCATCATGAATCTGTTTAGCTGTCATTTTTGCACCTAAATTAGTAGCATTGCTTGTGTGGTATGTGTGAGTTTAAATCTGATTTGGTTTCAGTGTTATGAAATACCTTCAGATAAGCTTTGTTAGCCTCACTTTATGTGTGACCTGTGACAAAATCATTTTCATCAGTTCAGCAGCATATTGTTATTATTTATGGATGTGAAGTCACTGTCTATACCCTATACTAGTATTACTTTATTCACCATGATGCTTTTAATGTTTTTCCCATTATCATAGTCATGTTGTCCTCTTCCGTAATGCACATTTCTGTCTGTAGCAGTGACTCAGGCTTACTTAGATCTGTATCTGCTCTAGGTCATCAAGGAGCAAATATATATATATATATATATATATATATATATATATATATATATATATATATATACAGGATACTATCATGTTATTGAAGTGGACTCGGTCGAATCCACTTTACGCTAAGTCCAGAGATCGGACAGTGAGAATGACGTACTCTGATATCGCTGAAGCACAAATCTTACCTCTATCTTGACCAATGTTAACGCTTGTTCCCAGGTCAAATTCGGGATGTGATTCGACAAAATCGGAATTCGACATTGTGACTTTTTGTGGATGTTGGTCGATGATATGATTATTCGACCGAGTCTGCTTCAATATAATGAAAGTAATTCTACACACACACACACACATATATATATATATATATATATATATATATATATATATATATATATTCTAGTGAAATGCCATGAAAAATCTGCAAGGAAGGGAAATATAAGCTGAATGTCTTAGATAGTGAATTTTTTTCACTTAAAGAGGATCATGAATATTTAGTTTATCCTCACACAAAATATATGCATTTGTCTAAGGATCGGCAAAATGAGCTGTATGATTTTTCTTGACTTACAGCGGCAGAAAAGGATTATTTATAACCAGGCTGCAGTGCAGTAAGATTCATCCTCTGTAAAATGTGACTGTACATCAGGTGGTGTATTGAAGGAACATGGCTATGACTAATGACTGTTTTACATATAAATGAGAATGCACATACCAGGAACTGTAAAAACACAATCACTCAATTGACAGCTGATCTCTTTATCATATGCACTGGCCACAAATCTATTTCTTTTCAACAGACAGTTCCTGGGAATTTTTAAGTACTTTGTTTTGATGAGCTTTTGCCTTAAAAGAACAAGACTAAAACTAGAGAAGAAACTTCAACATTTTTGTTAATTAACTTATCTCACTGCCTATTTCTATAAACTAGTGTATTCCAGCAAAGGTCTGCATGCATGGGGAAGTTTTTCCACATGAACATACAGCTCTCTGTTTTTTTTATCTTACTCTGCCTGAACAGTCAGCTTACTATTTATTAAAATTTAATAATTTTAATTGACAAAGTAATGGTTTACATCAGTGTAGTCATAGACAAGGGTAACAAAGAAGAATGCAGATGAGGGTAAAGTGCAAAAAGCATTCATAAAAAACGCCAGATAGGAATCTATATGGCATATTGTGATATATTATCATGAGTGCTACTTCACATCTGAATCAAAACCAAGATCCAGAGGTTTGAAGTGACATGCATAAATCTCAATGGTCCCAGATATTCAGTGACGTATCTGATGCTGGTAAAAATTTCTGCTGCATCCCTTCTCAAATTTCAGATTTGGTAGCAGAACAGTGAGGATTACAGTAACCAAACAAAGCCAGGCATTACAAGTAAAAAAATCTTATTCTACTGGAAATGCATTCTGTTGTAAATGCTATTACTCTGCCAGCATCCTATAGGAGTTGCACTAATTTATTTATTTATTTTACATTTGATTACCGGGTAAGTGTCCAGCTGGGCTAGAACCCTGTTTTCAGCAGAGACCTGGGTAGAAAAGCTCCATACAAAAACAAAACGGCAAATTATAGTTATACAGAGAACAACAATAAAGCAAATACAATAAAACAAATAGTAGAAATAAGATGATGTCAAAAAGCATTTGCTGGGAGTTGCATGTATAATAAAATGCATTGACTACTGTGTAAACAGAATCAAATGAAAATTGCTTTGGAACAAATATTGGGTAAAAGACAATGTATATGGAATATGAAGATAATTTCAATTTACTGCTAAATTAGTAAACATGTAAAACGGTTGACACATCATTAGTGGCAGAAAGTAATAAAGGATCTCTAGTCTGGGTTGGAGCAGGGACAGAGCCAACGGTTGGAAAAGTAGTCTCTGAGACTTTGCTTGAATATGGAGGTATTAACAATATTGAAGATGTACTGTGGTAATAGGTTCCAAGATTTTGTTGGAATACAGTGAGCCACCAAAACTGTATAGAGATTTATTTACTTTTCGCAGAAGTTTATCAGAGGAACGTAGTTCCCTGGGGTTAGAATTAGCCTGGACTAATTCTTTTAGGTCTGGGCAGTTATTTGGTTTGATTAAAATTGTATGTGCAAAAGTGAGCTGGTTTTGTTGAAGTAGAAGGAGTAGCTCAATCCAGTTAAGTCTTTTTAGAGCTAGGCAGTGGTGCTCCCTATTGGGAACAATAGCAGCAAATTTGGCTATTTTATGGTAGCATGACTCTAGTTGGTTAAGATCTGTTTTATGTATTAGCAAAGATTTCTGAAGAGTAGAGAAGGGTGGAGAGAAGAAATGACCTGGCAGTTGCTAGTCTGGAGGTGCTGGTGAGATAGGGTTTAGCTCTATAGAGTGGACCTAATTTTATATGTACCTTTTTATAGTAATAGCTATGTGCTTGTCAAGCTTTAGTTGATTGTTGATTGTGATGCCTAGGAGATTGGTATGTTCTACTGGTTTAATAGCAGTTTGGTTGGATGAAAAGATGGTGAATGGAGGATTTTTGTCAGTCATCTTGTTTTTGGAGAATACCATGAATTTAGTTTTTTTTGGGGGGGTTGAGGATGAGTTGGTTTTCAGCTAGGTAGGTTTCCATGTCTAACAGAGATTTTTGTGCTTTTTCCCTGAAGTTCAATGGTAGTGGGAGCAGTGCAAATGAGGGTGGCATCATCTACATACTGAATTATGGTGGCACACTTAGTGGCAGTAAAAAGGTTATTAGTGAATATGGTGAAGAAAAGAGGACCAAGAATAGAACCTTGTGGTACTCCTACAGTAATAGGCAAGAGGGGAGATAGGGTGTTAGTCCACTTGGTGGATTGTTGTTTATTGGAGAAGTAACTAAGGAACCAGTGAAGGGAGGAGGAACTTAAGTTGTATGAGGCAAGTTTGTTAAGAAGTTTGTGATGGCAGACAGTGTCAAATGCCTTTGACATGTCTAGAAAGATTGAGGAGATGAGAAGGCCACTGTTTTTAAGAAGGTTTACTGTGTTAGTGAAACTGACCAAAGCAGTACAGGTGCTGTGTTTCGGTCGGAATCCATGACAGGAGTTGGATAACATGTTGTTATTTAGTAAGTAATCAAGTAGTTGACAGTGGATGCATTTTTCTAAAAGGAGAGCAACAGGATGATAGTTAGAGAAAAAAGTGGAAGTGCCACCTTTGTGGAGAGGTATAATATGTGAGATTTTCCAGAGAGTGGGGATGTACTTCTCAGAGAAGGAACAATTAATGAGAATGGATACAGGACAGCAGATAGATGGTGAAGCTAGCTTTAAGTATTCATTTGGGAGAAGGTCAGCAGCAGGGGATGAGGGTTTAAGCTTTGAAAGAAGCATTTTGATGTAGCTAGTCTGAACTGGAGATATAGTGAAAGAGTTAGGAGAATTGATTGGATGAGGAGTGGTTAGTGGTACATTGGGGTTATTTTGTATGAGGGATGTAACAGAGTTGATGAAATGTGAGTTGAATTGTGAGGCTAGGCTATCTGTGACATTTGAGGTGAAGTGGAAGATTTGCCGGGTTTAAGGAGATAATTTATGCTTTGCCAATATTTTGCTCAGTTGTGTGTATGTTTCGGTTGAGATTTGAAGACAAAAGATTTTTTTGCCGAGTAAAATCTGTTTTTTAGCTTAGTTCTGTAGTTGTTTATATTCTATCAGGTCTGTTGTGTTTTTTTGTTAGATGGTAGGTTGACCAAGCTTTGTCTTGTTGTTTTAGTAAGGCTTTGGAGTTGCTTGTTAGCCATGGTAAATGTTTGGATTTGATACACATTTTCCTAATGGGGGCCAAGTTACTGAGTATATTCAGGAAAGTGTCATTGAAATATTGGACTGCAAGATCAAGACGGAGGGTTTTGAGAGGGCTCCAGTCATACTGCTGGAGAAGAGAGTTAAATAAGGGAGGAGAGAAGTTTTTTTTTGTTACAAATGATTTTAAAAATTATATTATTGGGGGAGTGAAATTTTGTACAGAGGATAAAAGTTGGTGTATGGTTATTAAGGGTGTCATGAAAGCAACCGGCATTGTAAATAGAGGTAGAATTATTTATAAGAATCCAGTCGAGGATAGATTGCTTGTTAGAATGTTTGTCAATGCGGATTGGTGAATGAATAAATTGAGTGAAATTATAGAGGTTTATGAAGTTAGAGGGTTTTTTGGATGAGCATGTAAGCCGGTCTAGATTGAAGTCACCAAGGATAATGGTTTCCTGTGTGA
Source organism: Protopterus annectens (assembly GCF_019279795.1). Classification (NCBI taxonomy): domain Eukaryota; kingdom Metazoa; phylum Chordata; order Ceratodontiformes; family Protopteridae; genus Protopterus; species Protopterus annectens. Next base: position 763,181,306 of record NC_056748.1, on the reverse strand, counting down.
AGTTAGTGGATACTTCGGGGGAGGTAAGTTGCTATGATGGTTAGAATCTTGTGGGTGTTAATTTTGAGGCATACTACTAGAAGTTCTATGTTGGGGAGGTTTGGGGGGTTACAGATGACTTGTTCTAGGTTGAGGGTATCTTTGTAAAAGATAGCTACACCCCCACCACGTTTTTTGGTTCTGTTGACGCGGATGATATTGTAGATGATGGGTAAGATTTTTTGATCATTAATATGTGATTTGAGCCTGGTTTCGGTTACAATAGCATTGTCTGGGGAGTAGAATTCAATGGCAGTGTGAAATTCATGAATTTTATTAAGTATACTTCTCAGGTTAAAGTTAATTATGAGTAAGTTGGTATTGTTAGTTTAAATTTAGGGTGTATTGGTTGAGTTGTGGTTGTGGGTAGGGGAGAAGTTTAGTAGGTTGGTGTGAAGGGGACCTGGGTTAGGGTGTATGTCTTCGCTCAATTTAATATTAGTTAGGGGGGTGAAGTAATAGATGAGATAGCTTTTCCAATAGCTGATAGTATTTGAGGGAAGGGGATGCAGGTGGTTGGGAGGGGACATATTTGAAAGTTGTGAGAAGTGAAATATTTGTTCTGAAAAGGTGAAGACATAGTAATATCTGAGTTAATAAGACTGGAATTGCAATGCAGGGGAAGAGTAGGAGATCAGTAGTGAGTAATGCAGAACAAAATAAAGGAAGTAGTTGTGTATACTAGCAGCAGGATGCAAAGTAGGTAGGACAGAGGAATTATGGGGTGAGAAGAAGACATTGTAGAAGAATATAGCTGGTAAGGCTTAGAAGTGGAAGGACAACAGAGGCGAAAGATTACAGGGTGAGTTGAAAATAGAGAAGTGAGAAGTAGGGAGGGGTTAGGGGATGGGTATGGGTGGGTGGGTTGAAGGGTATGGGGTGGAGGTTTAATTGGATAATTGGTTAGAGGATAGGGGTAGTGAAAGAACAAATCTCAGGATATGGTGGGTGGGTAGGGGAGCAGAGTGAGCCCATGCGTATCGAGGGCAAATGAAGTGGGTTGCACCATGATGAATAGAGAAAATAACAGCAAAAAACTATTAGTCAAGTATCTGCCTCAGGTCAGTACTAGCAGGAATAGGTGTACATTAAGGCTGCTGGGTTTTGGTCTTAAACAGACTTAATGGACCAAAAAAGAAACTTAGTGTGTAAAGATTCACTACTATGGAAAAAATGTGGCCTGTTATTGAGAGGACAGAAAAAAGGAGGGGGGGGGGGGGCAGTAGGGAGTTGCAATACTCCCATTAGTGTACACGCCATTGTTATAACAGCAGACACATAATCAAGAAGAAATTGTTAAATAATTACACAGAGATTATAGGGACAGACATGTTAAATTCTTGTGATGGTTGTTTTCCTTTACTTTATGATAATTATTTATATTATCATATTTATATATGATAATATAATTTATTTATTTATAATATTTATATAGTGTCTCTGGTTTATGGCCTTTGCATTGATTATTTTTGTTTTGTCTCAGTTTTTTTAACACCTTTATTAAATTATCATAAGACAGGCACACATACCTTAACAGTAAAGAAAACAAACTATATTAACATCTGTCTCATGCGTTACACATTACATACATGTGCCTTTCCTTTTAACACTCACTCCAGCACTACATAAACTAAAACCTCACTCTTTTTCCTCCCGAACAATATTTATTTCTATGTAATTTTCTTCTTCCTTTTTCCAAAGATCCCACCTCTAGTTCTTTTATCTCATTTACAATATTCAGTACTTTATAGCTGGTTTACAGTTGCGGAAAAGAGAAAAATCCCAGGATGCAAAAAACTCCCTTACCAGCCTCAGTAAGAAACTGAGATCCCTCATAAAATCCTCCAAAGCTAGTTACGAAAATAAAATTGCCAAAGATCCAAAGACAACCACAAAGCATTCTATAACTATGTCAAGAATCTAAATGGCAATACTCAGATCTGCTCTGAGCAAAAACAGAATGGCATTAAATACACTGATCCCAAGGATATTGCCAATATCCTGGCAGATCAATTCAGTGCCAACTTCACCCCCCTCTCACCCCCTAAATGGCCCATCTCAATACCAGAATATTGCCAAATTCTGGTAGTAACGGCCACACAGGTAAAACACGCACTCTCCAAAGCTAGGAATACAGCATCCATGGGACCAGATGACATCCCAAGCTGTGTACTACATGAAATACAATATGAACTGGCACCTCACCTAAGAGTCATGTTTAATCATAGCCTCACCTCAGGTTTCATGCCCACTGAGTGGTGCAGAGCTACAGTTATCCCACTCCACAAGGGGGGATCCACCTTGGATCCCAGAAACTACCGTCCCATCAGTCTGACGAGTCTTATCTGCAAGGCCATGGAGCGTATTATCATGGAACTTATAAACAAAGACATTGGCAACCTTCAAACACTGGACCCCACCCAATTTGGGTTTGTAAAGGGACGATCTTGTCTCCTGAACCTGATTGACTTCTTTGAATCAGTCTCCAGTGCCATAGACAAGGGTAAGGTGGTCCGCACAGCCTATCTAGACCTTGCCAAGGCCTTTGACACCATCCCTCACTCTGGAATCATAGATAAACTTACTAAGCTGGACAGTAATCCCTATCTCACCCAATGGGTTGCTAACTGGCTTACTGATAGAACCCACACTGTAAAAGTAGCAGACTCCAAATCCAGCTCAAGACAAGTAACAAGTGGAGTACCTCAGGGTTCAGTCCTGGGACCGCTCTTGTTTGGCATCTACTTCTTTGACATACAGGCCAACACTAAGGGACTCTGGCTAACAAAGTTTGCAGATGACTGCAAACTGGGAGCCATTATTGAATCCCCAAATTATGTGGATACTCTACAAAAGGGCCTTACAGAAACAGATGCTTGGTACCAGAGCCATGGGCTCAAGCTCAATGCCAAGAAATGTATAGTTATCCCCTTTTGGAAAAAACATGTACCCATGAATTACCATATAGGTGGCAGTACACTAAACACCGAAAGTGTGATAAGAGACTTAGGGACACAGGTGGACAGTGGTCTCACCTTTGATAACCACATCGCCATAACAGTCAGGAAATCCTTCTATGTGGCACACCTCATCACTAAGGGCTTTTCATCCAGAAAAAAGGAGGTCATTGTTCCACTGTACTCATCCCTCATTAGACCCATTATAGAATACAACATCCCATTTGGTATGTAACTCTCAAGACATCTGCAACAACTGGAAAGGCCGCAGAAATACCTCACTAAAAGAATCACAGGCCTAAAGCAGATGCCCTATGCTGACAGCCTTAAAAAACTCCAGCTATACTCTGTCGCATATCGTCTACTCAGAGGCGATCTCTGGTTAACATCCAAGGCCATGTCAAACCCAGAGCTGTTGGACATGCTACACTTAAAGAAATCCCAATCCCTCAGAGCCACATGCTCCAGGGATCTAAACCTTGTCATCACAATAAACATAACATGCTGGAGGGATAGGTTCCTGATCCAGAGACTACCCAGAATCTGGAATAGATTGCCCATATATGTCAAGCAGAGTGCCTCTTTGGCCCTCTTCAAAAGGAACCTTGACGTTTGTATGAGAGAAAGGAAATTCACCCCGGGGATCATGTCAGTCACCCTGCTAGACAGGGGTCCAGAGAAGTAAATAGTGTTGGAAGGAATAGCCAGGGAATTGTTATGGCTAGGCTTGTATAGGCCCTAGGGCTGATAGCCTAGTAACACCCTATGAACCTATGAACCTGTTTCCATTTTCTAGTAATTGCTTTTTTGGCATTCAGTAGCATAAAGTTAGTAAGGCCTTATTATGTTTAGACAATTTATATCCTGTGTCCCAGCTCAAAGTAATAATTTTCTTAATTACAACAATTTACTTCCCCAACATTTTTAACAGAGTACACTGTAGGGAATTTTTAAAATCTGCCATCTCCTTACACTCTCAAAAACCATGTTCTCAGTTACCTCTCTTTTCCATCATACCTCCAGCATTTGCTATCTACCTGAGGAAAAACCTCTGAAGTCTGCTTCGGGTATGCAGAATATCTATCCAAACACTTCCAAGAAAAAATACTAAACCTTACGGATTTTGTCACATACTAGGGAGCCATACTGATGTCCTACACATTGTGCCATTGTAACCTGTCTTTCCAGTCTCTTTTCCCAAACTTTTTTAACCTCCTCTGACAGATTCTTGCAGCCATCATGCAATATTTTATATGCATTACTAAATATCCCTTTTTATCAGCAACTTCTCTTCTAGACTCAATTAAAAGCTCTACCAGATGTGGGTCTTCATTTACACTCCCCTATCCCCCTTTCTTGCCTATAAGCAGATGTCAATTTCAGGTCTCTAACCTGTAGTCCAAAATTTGGCTTGGTCTCATCCCACTCTGTTATTTTTCTTTCTCTAGTTATTTGATCCATACTCTGGTTCCTTTGCTGGTTTTCTCCAGTAAACTGCAGCATCCTCCTGCATATTTTCTATACCCTACTTGCAGTAATTCCTATTGGTAAAATCTCATTTCTCCATTCCTGTGCTGGCATAGTTCTTAGAATATTTTCTGTAAATTTATGAGCAGAATATTCTGTATGGTGGTTGCTGTTGTCTTAAGTATCTGTATCCAAAATCATACACTGTCCTTATTTCTCAAATTGCCTCCTCATTTCACCATCCCTTTCAATTTTCATTTATAACCTTCTGCTTGCATTATATATATGAGCCTTAACTGTATAGCTCTAAAATATCCATTCAGATCAGCCAGTCTTAAGCAACTTTATTCTATGGTGTGGATGAACTTATCCCACTTGACCGTTGCCCTCTTCCTCTCTCAAATAAATTTCAACTCTAATAATTATTGTCTACAACTTCTACTGTGGCTGTATGACCTGTATATAAAACTAAAATAATTAAAATGCATTTTTACTGCTTGCATCTTACTATCCGTACCCATAATCAAGATCTTCCAGTTTTTATATTATCTTTTGTTTAGTTTCTTCCCATATGTCCTTAGCTGCTATAACAGAATCTGTTTTAATACATATTTCTAAATACTTCATCTAATCATGTTCCCATAAATATAGATATTTCTGAGCCAATTCATCTGAGTGTACATAGCTTACCACTATAGCCTTTGTTTTATATTTATTAATTTATATCATAAAAAGGACCTGAAACTGTCTCAATTCATTCCAGAGATCATCAAAATTTCATTTATTTTCTTTTTTTTTGATTTTTCAAGTACAAAATATTATCATCTGTAAATAAAGCTAACTTTTCTTGATTATCATACATTTTTATCTTTGATCTGGTGGGTCCCTTATTTTATTTTCTAATGTCTCTAAATATTAAATAAATAACAAATGAAAAATGGGAAGGAGGACAGTACTGCCTGCTTTTTCTGTTCAAATGTGACTTTTCAAAGAGGAACCCTCTCATGTTAATTCTTGCCTGTGACCCTTCAAATATCCCTCTAATTAACCCTAGTAATTAACTAGGGAATGCAAAATGCTTTCATTGCTCTAAAATCCCAGGTAACTCTAATGATTGTTTTCTCTGCATCAAGATCCAATGACAATAGTAGTATATTGTTTTACATTCTGCTTCCCTGTGCATTATCATTGGTTTATAAATGTTGTCAAATGTTTGCCTATCCTCCACAGAAACAAACTGATCCATATCTATCAATTTTGGCAACAATTTTGCCATTTACTTAGCCAGTATAGATATAAGCACTTTATAATCATGGATTAAAATCAAAATGAGTTTATATGAAGCTGGGTCTCAAGGTTCTTTACCCTCTTTGAATAATAGAGCCACCACAGCTCTTTCCTGAGATGATGGCTCATTCCACCTTTTAAAATAAAGTTAAACAAAACCTTCCAGATCTTAAACACCTTTTCCCTTCCTAACGTCCAAACTTAAAGAGGAATACCATTTCTTCATGGAGCCTTCCCTGTTGACTGATAACACATCACTATTTTTATTTCATCTATTCTCATCATAGCTATTAATTATTGAGTCTCATCTTCCTTTGCATAATTAAGTCTTTCAGGAATATTGACATTCATTCCTTTTGTTGGTATCCATAACCCCCTGCTTTCATAAAATTTCTGAATGATCTCTAATACCTCTATAGGATCTCTGTTTATTTTTCTTGTCATAGGCTCCCTAAGTCTGGTGACAACCCTTTCTACTTTCTCTTCCCTAATTCATTGTGCTAAAAGGTTTTGTGCTCTGGAGTTATTATCAGACATAATTGCTCAACAACAGCCTTTCTAAACTCATGAATATTATCCAAATACTTCCTTATTTTCCCTTTAGCACCACAAAATTGCTCCTGTTCTTATTCTATCAGATTCAGCTTATTCTGTAACAATTTAGTTCATTCTACTCTTGTGAACAAAAGTGCTTACAATAAAACCCATGGATTAAGATATCTTAGTGTGTCTTTTTCAGTTTTTTGGAGTTTTTAACAATTTAGACTTTGTCAGCACCTCTAAATAATTCCTATTACTTATTTCCCATATCTCTTTCATTTCTACTCAATTTTTAAACCACATTTTCATTTTATACTACCCACTAGCTATTCCTTTTAAGGAAATGTCTATTTTCCCTAATAATTCTCAAATAATTTCCACTACCTATCCTTTAAATGTCTCTTTTTTTAATGAGTAAGTAGGAAAGTGCTCATGTCTCATTTTAACTTCATTACCCTGCATCTTTATCTTAGTTTTTGTTGGTGTATGATCTAAAATAGTTACTGGATGTGTGTCAAAGCTTTCAATTAAATGTACATGCTCCTGTAAAATATTAGCTCAATTATTGTACCTTGTGGAATAATATGCAAATTAGGTCTGATTTCTTACTACTGAATTCACATTTTCCATACATATTGTTCATATATTGCTTCAGAAATCTACCCTTGGTTGTTATATTTTCCCTTCTAGGTACCCTGATGCATCCTCACTACTGTAAATCAAGTTCCAGTTCCCACTCATAAATAACATTTCCTGCTAAAAGCTGATTATTTATCTTATTTTTTAATCTACATAATAACAGTTTTGGTGCAATATAAATACACTCCAGCATAATCCTCCTGCCTTGTCAATAGCCCTTTACTACCCTCTTCTCCTATGGAAGCCCATTTATTATTACTCCTTGTTTCCTTTGTCTATAGTATTCCACTGAATACCAGTCCTGAAAAGCCTTTCTTTGTCAAATTTACAGGTTTATTTCTATCCAAATGTGTGTCTTACACCACATTACTATTTGCACCCTACATTTCTTAACATAATTAAATAATCTTTGCTTTATGACTATTCCTGTAAGGTTATTTACATTTCATTTTAATACTGACAGAATAACCATTATTATAGAAAGCTGTTACTCCCACCTGTTATACATGACAGTTTTTCTAAATGTGTATTTCCAGCTTTCATCTTATATGCACACACTAGTGTCTGGCCAGCTGATTTCTTAAGCAGTTGCTTCTTCTCATCTCTGTTTGATCCTGTGTCACAGTTTAAAACATTTTGCTTCAATTAATATATTCAAACAAAAAACTAAAGACATTTTCAGAACTGCACATCCCATTGTAACTTAGAAACACACAAAACTATGTATATTTTCAACAAAATAAGTTTACCCTTCCAGAGTGGAGCAGTTGCTGCAAATCATTGGCACCCACAGGGATTACATATTCTAAAATTAGGGTTATTTAGGGTTACCCATGCTAAAGCACATGTAACAACATGTGTTTCCATTTATACTGATTGTTTTCTGTTCTTTTGTTATCCATATTCCCTCCAGATGTGAAAAAAAAATTGCTTGCATGCCTTCAGTGAACATGAATTTTTAGCCCTAAAAATATATGCTACCCACCTTTACATAAATAAACTACTTTGTACACTATTCTATTAAATACATCAAAGTATTATGAGTGCTGAGCACGCATTTCCTTCTGCAAAGAATGCTCAGACCTCTCAAAATTAATTACTTGTACCAGCAGATAGCTTGCCTCCATGTAAAAGCAGTCAGCAATGAAACAAAAACAGGAAATGACTTGCAGATAAGTAAAGGAATCCCTGTAAAGTTTAACTCAGAGCAGAATGTACACAATTCCCCTGGCTATTAGCCTTCAGCTGCCAATTTCTTGTCTCTCACTGATAACATTTGCTAATGAAAAAAAAAAGTTAACATATTTGCAAATGCTAGAAGGTTAGCATTTTTCTTTTTTTTGAAAATTTTTTTTATTAAAATTTAAATAAATAAATATATTACATAAAGAATTCCATTTTTAACAATATTAAAAAAAACACAATCATTCTATATCTAACTAATAACATAACTATTTACAAATGACGTTCACATAAATGTCAAACTAAATTATTGGTTTGCTCATTATACAATCAATAATTTTCTAGCAAGTTTAGTACATTTTCCCACATATTAATTCTAGATGTATTTCTATTAGTTCTTGACTTAATGGTCAAAAGTTCCAGACTGCAAACTTCAGTAAGAAGGTTTTTAAATTCTTGAAACGTAGGGGAAGTTTGTGATTTCCAATTAATTTTTTTAATTTTCCTTGTTACTGCTAAGATATTCCATATTAATGCATATTTGGATTTTTTAACACTTTGATGTATTGGAGTGTTAAATATAATTAAAGATTTAGAAATCAAGAAGTTATCTGTAAATAAACCTTGAAGAAAACTATTTGTATCTTCCCAGTATTTTTTTAGAAGTCTGCAGTCATAGAACATATGAGACCAGTCAGCTTTCAATACTTCTTTGCATCTCCAACAATCACTGATGTTCTTATTAATTTTATTTAGAATGTGAGGTGTTATAAATGACCTATTCATATATTTCCAGGTGTATAACTTCCATTTTAGGGAAGATGTAGTGTAGTAGGCTGATTCTAGTATATTTTGTTTGTCTTGATCTTTAGGAGCATAGTTATTAATTATATTGAAATATTCCCAATATTTATCAGTGTGAACATTTGTATAATTTCTAAGTATTTTGTTTATGTGTGCTAATTTGTTTTTGTCAATGTTTATATTTTGAATAAGTGTAGTCATAAATAAAATTATTTTAGGTAATGGATATATTAAATATAGGGGAATTAGATCCAAATTATTTATAATATATTGTCTACATTCCTGTATGTAAAGTCATGAGTTAGAGTCGGTCATATTCAAATTTTAGTTCCTCAACAGACGTTATCCTATCTTTGTCTATTAATTGAGACCAATAAACAAGATGTTTCTCTTTAAATAATAGCATTTTTGAATTATCTGTTGTGGTTAATATTCCTTGAGTAAAAGCAATTGGGAAAATAAGGAAAATCCATGTTTTGTAATTAGTGTATTTAAAAATAAAATTCCTAAATGTTTAAAGGATGAGTAGCAAATAATTTGATTTATTTAACTTATATGAATGTACTGTAAAGATATATTTTAATACCCACAAAATAGGATTATTTATCATTAGTGTTTTTTGAATGTTTAGTTTATTAGAAGAGTCCCATGCTAACAAGATTAAATATTGTTTCCATTTAGAAGAATGTGTTATCAATTAGAAAAGAGACTATGTTCATAGGTTCATAGGTTCATAGGTTTATACTAGGCTATCTGCCCTAAGGCATTTATAAGCCTAGCCCAAATTTTTGTGGCTTACGCCACCCCTTATATGAAAAAATACTGTGCCCATTAGTTTGTTGTGCCTCTGTCCAGCAGTGACACAGAGATGATTCCCGGGGTAAACCTACGATCTCCCATCCACAGGTCTAGATTTCTCTTGAACAGAGTCAGCGAGGTGCTCTGCCTCACATGGACCGGGATTTTATTCCACAGCATAGGGAGTCTCTGAGTGATAAATCTATCCTCCAGCACGTCCTATTTATATCCGTGCTAAGGTTTAAGTCACTTGCTCTAGTGGTTTTGGTGGATTTGGATTTTTGAGGTGGAGCATGTCCATTAATTCCGGGTTGGACATGGCCTTGTATGTCAGGCACATGTCACCTCTGAGCAGACGGTATGCGACTGAATAGAGCTGGAGTTTCTTCAATCTGGCAGCATATGACAGATTTTGGAGTCCTTTATCCTTTGGTGAGGAACTTTTGGGGTCTCTCCAATTGCTGCAGATGTCGGGTGAGATACATCCCGAATGGGGCATTGTACTCGATCATTGGTCTGATAAGTGAAGAGTACAGGGGAACAATGACCTCACTAGATCTGGATGTGAATCCCTTCATGATCAGGTGGGCAATGTAGAAGGTCTTTCTAACCACTTTAGCAATGTGAGTGTCAAAATAAAGGCCACTGTCAACCTGGGTCCCCAGGTCCCTGATAACCTCTTCTGTGCTTAGTGGATTGCCACCTATATGGTAGCTTGGGGTTACCTTGTTTTTCCCGAAGGGTATGACTATACATTTTTTGGCGCTTAACTTCAGGCCATGGCTCTGGCACCAGCTATCTGTTTCCGTGAGTCCCTTCTGAAGTATATCCGTGTCCGATGCACTTTCCACTATGGCGCCCAGTTTGCAGTCGCCTGCAAACTTTGTCAGCCAAAGTCCTCCCATGTTGGCCTGTACTTCTGAGAAGTAGATGCCAAACAATAGGGGGCCAAGGACCGAGCACTGTGGGACACCACTTGTGACCGGCTTGGAGTCTGACACAGCGCCAGCAACTCTAACCCTGTGGGTTCTGTCCTTAAGCCAGTTTGCAACCCATCTTGTGACATATGGGTTTACATTTAAGCTGGTAAGTTTTTTTACAATACCCGAGTGGGGTATTGTGTCGAAAGCCTTTGCAAGGTCAAGGTAGGCTGTATGGACTGCCTTTCCTCATCAATGGCCTTGGTGACTGTTTCAAGAAGTCGACCAAGTTCAAAAGGCATGATCTTCCCTTGACAAAGCCAAACTGGGTCGGGTCCAATGTCTGCAAGTCCCCTATATCTTTGTTTATGAGCTCCATTATGATCCTCTCCATAGCTTTGCAGACTAGACTTGTTAAGCTTATGGGCGGTAATTACCAGGGTCCGTGGCGCCACCTTTGTGGAGTGGGACCACAGTTGCTGTACGCCACTCCTTGGGCACGTATCCTGTGGTAAGGCTGAGATTAAACAGCTGCCTTATGTGCGGGTTTAATTCCTCATTTAGCTCATGTAGCACACATCCGGGGACACCATCCGGTCCCATTGATGCTGTGTTTTTAGCTTTAGAGAGAGCAGCTTTCACCTGCGCATTTGAGATGTCCGGAAGGCTACACTCGGCTGGGATAGTTATCTCTCCTTTAGGGGGGGAGAGGGGGGTGAAGTTTGCACTGAACCTGTCTGCCAGTATGTTGGCAATGTCTGTGGGTTCAGTGATTTTTGTATCATTTTGGACTAATTCTGAGCATATCTGGGAGTTTCCACCCAGGTTCCTAACATAGCTGAAAAAGGCCTTATGATTGTCCTTTGAATCCATGGCAATTTTTCTCTCAAAATTGGCCTTAGTTGATTTTATGAGTGCTCGTATTTTTTTACTAATAATGATCAGGGGTGACTTCCCTTTTATGGATTTTGTTCTATCATGTAATAGCTTTCTCCTCTTATTGTAAAGTTTGTTAATGGCTGGGGTCCACCAGACTGGACGTTTGCCCTTTGTGGAAAGAGTCTTGGTTTAATGATCAAGGATAGTGAATATAGTTCCAAGTTAGGAAATCTTATACCACCATTTGTCCAGTCATTTATATGATGTTGCAAAGCTATTCTAGATTTATTAGGATACCATACAAATGTCAATAACAAAGAATAAAATCTTTTAATTATCATTTTAGAGGGAATTAATGAAAGTGATTGAATAATGTAAAGCATTTTAGGAAGGATAGTCATTTTTATAATAGAAAGCCTTTCATCCATGGAAAAGATTAAATTATTCCATTTTTTTATAGAATCTTCAATTTTGCTTAAACAATTATTAAAATTTAATTGAATGATATATTTTATGTTATTGGTAATCACAAAACCTGAATATGTTATCTAATTATTTTGAGGTATAAGTTTTTTATATTTCTGTTGAATTGTGTTTTGTTTTAGATTAATAGGGATGATCTGAGTTTTATTGTTATTAAAACTTAAACCTGATATTTTTTGGAATTTATTAATATTTTTAAATATGGCAGGAATAGATCTGTAGTTTTCTCCTACTGTTATCAGAATATCATCAGCAAATAATTGAATTTTAGATGAAGTATCTAAATGTAACCTATAACCTTCAATGTTTTCATCTTCTCTTACCAAATTGGCTGAGGGGGGATAAAGAGTATCCATGTTTAGTCCCTCTTGTAATAGGAATGTTTTCTGATATGACAGTGCCAATTTTGATATATGCCTGACTCCCTTTATATAAGTTTGTTATAAGATTTATAAACTTATCTGAGAAATTCAACTCGTCTAGCAAAATAAATAAATAGTCCCAATTAATTGAATCAAAGGCACAATTTATATCTAAACCTATTAAAATTAAAGTTTTATTACATGTTTTTGCTGAATCTATCAAAGTTATTGTTCTTCTTATATTGTCATAAGTAGTTCTATTTACAATAAAACCAGTTTGATCATCATTTACTAGTGATGGCAAAAAACTTTTTAATCTCTCAGTGTATATGGACATAAACATTTTATAATCTATGTTTAATAAAGAGATTGGTCTGTATGAAGAACACTTAGTAGGATCTCTGTTTGATTTGATTATTGGTGAGATAAATGTATATTTCCAAGAAGGTGGTATGAATGTGCTGCTTTGGGAAATATTAAATACATTATGCAGAATATTTAAAGCAGATTTAAGTAATAATTTATATAATTCTGGGATAATGCCATCATTCACTGGGGCTTTGTGTGATTTAAGTTTTGTTATCTGGTTTTGTATATCTTGTAAAGAAATAGGTTTATCTATATTATTAGTTTGATCTCTTGATAATCTATATTTAGTATACTTTGTTATAAATGTCTTAATCAAATCTTTTGAATCTGTTATCTGGGAGTTCTGATTTATCTTATGAAATAATTCTTTGAATTCCAGTAAAATATTGTGTATATTAGACACAAGTTTCTTCTTTTTGGGGAATAGATCTCCTTAATATGATTAAATTTATTAAGTCTTTTTGTTTTATTTGCTAAGATATTTAAAGATCTAGGGTTCATTGAGAAGGTTATAAATTTTAATTTCTCTATTCTGATTTTTGTTTTATGGTTTAAGATCTCCAGGTATTTTGTATTTAGTTTACTTATTTCTTTCTCTTTGTTTTGTCTATCAGTATTACTATCTAAATTAAGTTTTAGCTTGTCTAATTTACCTTGTAGATCTAATAATTCTTTGTCCCAGGATTTCCTTTTATTATTATACCACGAGAAAATTCTCCCATATAAGAAGGCTTTTAAAGCATCCCAAATATAAACTTGTGAAATATTATTAGTATTATTTAATGTGATAAAGTCTTGTATCTCTAAGAGTAAAAATTCTTTAAATTCTTTCAAATTAGTTATGTATGCTGGTATTCTTTTAATTATAACAGTGTGATTTGTTTTGATTAGTAGTTCAAAAGTTATTGAGTTGTGATCAGATAAGGGACATGAAATAACCTTTACTTTAATTAAATCATCAGTTAAATCTTTTGATATTATAATTCTATCTATTCTGGAGTTTGTTTTATGTCTATGGGAATAGTGAGTGAATGGAAGTGAATCTACATCTACAAAGTTATTTATATCTTTTCAAATAAATGATTGCATAAAGTCCAATAGTAATTTAGCTGAAGTTGAATTTTTTCTTTTTGCTGAGGAGTTAGTATCTACATCACTTAATATACAATTAAAATCACCTGCTATAATTAAATTACCTTTAGCAAGACTAACTACTTTATTTAAATGCAATTTGACAGTGTTTGAACCAATACCTGGAATCCAATATATGTTTATTAAAGTATATATTTTTTATTTATTTCTATTGTGACTGAGCAAAACATGCCTTTGTTATCTTTGTATGTTTCTAGTATTTTAGGCATGGGGAGTGTTTTATTCCATAAAATAGCTACTCCTCTTTTCTTTGAACTATGTTCTGAACTTGTTAAGATTGAATAATATCTGGTATTTAACTTATCAATATCTGTGGATATTAGATGTGTTTCTTGTAAAAAGACAAGATGTGATTTATGTATTTTAAGATATTTGAGCAAGCTTCCTCTCTTGCAGGGATTATTTAGATCATTAATATTTATTGAAATACCCTTTAAAAGAAACATTTATATTGTGTGTTATAAATATATACAAGATAAATCACTTGTATTCCTCTCTGGTAAGCACTAATGCTAGAAAACATACTTATCAAATCATAGACATATTGAAGAGTCTCAAAATATGTTGCTATTGTGAACGTCATAAAAAAAAAGAACATAACATTGTAACAAAACATCAATATAACAAGTCTACTGAAACCCTTCCTGGAGTTATATACTCTTAATTCGAGTAGCATATACCACTCAAATTATCCTCCTAACAAATAGCAACAATAACTCAGCTACTGTCAAAAAGTGTTATTTTCTGTGAGAAAGAGAAAAAAATGTATATATTCTTCACTGTTTCCTTCTCTCTATCCCCCTTTCCCTTTTAAACAATTCATTAAATTACTATTACATTTAATATAAAGTATCCAATTACTATATCTGTGTTTGAAGTTCAGTTATTGTTAAGCAATTACAACAGACAGGAAACATAATTAAAACTATTCATAAACTGTTTAACAATCATAGAATTACAAATAGGGTTGTCATAAAGATATGCTGGCATTTCTTTTTCTTATACGACATTTAGTAATTTTGTATATGTGAAGTTTACATGAAGTAGATTAACAATCAATGAATGTTTTATAGTATGTATTTATGTTATTTAGTATGCTTTAGCACTGTGTATAAAGTTATCTGATATAGTGTAGTTTTTATATTAATTATAGTTACAAATGCAGGTAGGGGATTACAAAATGAAGATTATTGTGTATTAATATGTTTTATGTATGTGTTTATATGTATGAAAGTGTTTAAACTGTTTATTCGTGTTTATATACTTATTTGCAGTGAAACCGCAGTTCAACATTCTAAAAATACAGTGTGACTATCCCATAAGGTTAAAGTTCATAAAAATGTGTCGCACAGTCAAGAATGATGACATCAGGATGTTTCTTCTTCCTATAATGAATGGAGCCTCTCGAGCTGGATTTCAAAGCTGATATGTGATTGCAACTGTGAATTTACTTTAAAGTCTTATGTTTAGATTTAAAGTTTCATATTAATAGTGCAAGACCTTATTTCTTTAGCTTCTTTTTTTTTCGACTGATTTCCAGTTGTCATTTTCAGCTAATCTTTTAAGACTTGCACTTGCCCATTCCATATCTTCTAGCTTTTCAATTATTTTCAAGTGAAAAACCTTAAGACACACCACGAGAAGTGAGAATGAAGTCTTCTTTTATTCAGGAAACAGCATAAAAACAGAAAGATAAGCGCTTCGGCTGCTAGAAGCACGCTTCTTCAGATCTCATTTAAAAAACTAAAAATTCTGTATTTAAATAGTGGTCGACATCCAATAACAGATCTCTACCAATTATGTAATTTAATTCACTTGTTCCCAAAGTAGACCTTCAATTAAACTGTTTAAAGGTGTGGTTACTATTCCAGACCATGGAAACCCTCAAAACACATTAAGCATAGTTAATCAGGTTGCGCTGTCAAAAAACTGACAGCAATTCATTAAACTAAGCAACTTAGTATAAAACATGATATAACAAAATTTTATGCTGTTCCAGCACACTTTCACAAGATGTACTATAACAGTTGCCCTTCAGATAATCATAATAACACTTCCCAAATGTTATCCTGCCGTCAATACCTGACGAATAGAAATGCAGTGTCAATAAAGAATTTTTTCTCTCCGTAAACAATCTTTCGTAATATCGCTCCAGAACCAGTCTAAGTGCATACTTGACAAAACATTTTACAGTGTCACTAGACTATGCACTACAGATTGCTTGCTAAATGTCTTGCCTGTAACTTAAGTACAGTGTAACTCTTCTACATAAGTATACTTAATTTCGCTGGCTTTCTCTAAGAATGTTCTTTCTAACAAACACTAATATCAGTTACAACTACACATAATATTATGTGACACACTTAAACGAAGTGTCACTTCTTACTTATTATAGAAACGTTGATGTCTCCTAAGGTTAGAATAGCTCATCTAAACTACCAATAAAAAATTTTAATCTTGTGTTTTAAAGCTGCTCTACCAAAAATGACTATTTATTATTAAAACCTAAGTCAGTGTTATAGCCAGTGAACCTGGCTCTATCGATAATCTTTCATGAGAAAGAAAAAATGCTGCTGGGAACTTTTTAGGCAACATGCTAAATAATATTGGTTAAAAACAAGATTAAATCTTAATAATTACTTTCAAAGACCTTGATTACCAAACACATTATGTTAATAAAAATTTACTATAAATAAATATTCAAGTGTCCTATTAAAAATATTAAAGTCAAAAAATGCTAGTATCTTGCAAAACTTAAGAAATGTGCTGTGTTGACCTAGTTAACCATAAATACAATATTACAAAGAGACCTGCTTCTATATTAGAAAACCGCTCTAATGCTATACTATAGACTGAACTATAATAATTTAGATATTATATATCTAATACAAAATGAGGATCAAACCAGCAACCTATATCACTCTAAGACCCTAAACGAATGAGCAAAATTCAAGTAACAACCTGACTCTCTTATAAACTCTGGCTGATGGTATTTAATTAATTGCCTGAATAAAAAATGCCCTAGAGCCAAGGAATTATATTCTATTAAACACTGTCAAAAATCTGTCTACTATTGATATTTATAAAAAGATCGAGATCCATACCTTAATTAATAACACCTCTGTAATGAAGGTGTTGAACTTATTAGCAAACAAATCATATATGTACATATTGAATTTGACCTGTAAAGACAATCTAGGCAATAAGAGTCCAACTGAACATATAACTATTTGTTCACATTAAATAGTTGAAAAAAAATTAATGATAGACTTTACTAAAACTGTGTTCTATTGCTTCAATATAGGTTTTAGAGAAATATAATTGTTAATACCTGGATCTCTATGAGCTCCTGTTTTAAAAATCCACTTCAACTCTAGTTTAGCTAAATGACTAGTATTGTCCCCCATTCTCTTGCTTTTCTGTAATGTCTGTAATACCCTAAACCTAAATTCATGCATAGGATACTCCTTAATGTGCCTGGCTAAAGCATTCATTTCTTTCATTTTGCGTATATCATACGTATGATTATATATACGATCTTTTAATCTTCTGGTTGTTAAACCTATATAAAAAGCCGAGCAAACAATACAATTAGCCATGTACACCAAGTTACTACTATTACAATCATAGTGTTGTCTTGGTTTAAACACAAAAACATCATGAGCATGAGTATAAGTTTGCACGTCAGTAATATACTGACACATATTACAAGATTTGCAAGGAATAGTTCCTGGATCTGTGGATTCAATACAGGTAGTCGTGTTGGTAAAATTCCTAGCAAATATTTCTTTAAGGTTGTTACAAGTTCGAAAGGTAAACAAAGGTTTAGTACCAACTAAAGTTCTAATTTCTTCTGAAACAGTTAAAATATTCCAATGTTTACCTATGATCCTCCTAATTTCCTCATTGTCATTTGTATATTTCATGACATAAGCCACTCTATTTCTATCATAACTTCCATGTCTAAAACCTGTTCCTGAATACAGTTTATCTGAAACTAAATTCAAGCCTCTTTCTTCCTCTACTTGTTGAAAAATTTGTTCATTGACTCTGTGCTCTTCCATCTTACTAATCACTATTCCATTAGTAGGGATCATACTACTTCTGATTTTCCTGACTAAATCCTTATTGTAACCTCTAGCAAAGAACACTTTCTCCATATTGTCTGCTTCTTTTTCTAGCTCCAGTGGATCTTGGACTATTCTAATTAGCCTAGTGAATTGTCCTTTCACTATACCTGTATACACATGCCTGGGATGCATACTGCTATACTCAAGTATGCTATTCCTCCAGCAGTCCTTCCTATATAATTTTGATGTAAGAATCCCTTCTCTGTTGTAATAGAGGTTCACATCCAAGAAATTGATGCTTAATTTAGAGTACTCAAAGGTAAACCTGAAAAAGTCAGTTGTGGACTCTAAGTAGGTGACAAAATCTTTCAATTCATCTATGGTCCCTGTCCAAAATAGTAGGACATCATCTACGAATCTCCTGTAAAAACTGATCTTCTTCATCCAAACGCTGTTAAACAAAAAGTTGGTTTCCCAACTATGTAACACCAAATTGGCGTAGGAGTTTGCACATGGGGTGCCCATAGCGACACCCCATGTTTGTAGATAGTATCTCTCATTGAACATAAAGGCATTGTTGCTCAATACTATGTCTAATAATTGCCCTATTAGAATCTGTCTGTCAACCGAGAAGTCACTGCCTGTCACCATGACCTCTCGAATTGCTTGCAGCCCAAAATCATTTGGTATGCAAGTAAATAGATTGCGAACATCGAGAGTGACCAAAATGTATGGGGCATATGAGTCAAGCTCTTGCTGTTCTCTCTTAAGTTGTTCTAACCCACTCAGTAAATGTTGAGTATCTTTTAAGATGGTATTCACTTTATCTACTATGGGTCTCAGCATTTTCTCTATAAAAATCGAAATGTTGTAAGTGGCCCATTGTCTCCCTGCCACTATCGGTCTCATGGGTATAGGTCTAATCCCCTTATGTATTTTGGGTAAGCCTTTAAGTGATGGTATGAGGGGTTCGTCTATATGTAGAAATTCATACATTTCTAGGCTGACCTGGCGACACATCAAAAGGTCATACAGGTTGCTACTAATGTTGTTCATAATATTCACTACCTGTCCTAGTCCAATTTCTTTGTAAATACCTGTTGTAAGTGAGTGTTCTATACTCTCTATATATTCAGTCCTATCTAATAATACAACTCCTCCCCCTTTATCAGCTGCAGTTACAATAATACTTGGGTGTTTACTTAACATCTGTAGCGAATCAAATTCTAATTTATCCAAATTACAGAATTTGTTAGTGACATGCCTTGAAGAGTAGAATTTGTACAGGTCTACTTCGCATGATTTCACAAAACATTCTACCATATGTGGCAGAGGCGGACTGAAAGTACTCTTGCGTTTGAATATATTAAACTTTTTGCTTTCAGAGTTAACAGAAGTCACATTAGAACTGGCAAAGTACATTTTAAGAGCTAAATTCCTGGCGAATAATCTAAGATCAAAAAACGTCTCTGTTTGAATGCTTGATTGAGAGGGAATGAAACTCAACCCTCTATTTAAAAGAGAACAATCAAATGCAGTAGGAACAAATTAGAAAAGTTAAACAGCAAATCAGTCAATAAAGTTGTTTCTTCTGAGGCCCATACCTCTCCTGCGAATTTTTCCGTTTCCTGGGACCTCTGCTGATAGATCTCCCTCTCGAACGGCGTTCCGTTCTGATGGGAAAAGGAGCTTCTGGTAATTTGTTGAAAAGAACGTGTGGACGTCTAATTGCTCCTGTTTTCTCTATTTCTTCTGTTGGACGAAACGCCAATTGATTGGGAGGCGGTGTATTCAAGTCTGGAGCCTCTCCGATAGAGAGCCTCTTTCCTTCACTAGCATTTGTTTCAGTTGTCGATACTGGATGCTGATCTCCTATATTTCCTGTCTCTCTTTCAGCATGACGTAGTTGGCTGTTTTGATTGATCCTGGCATTGGCGGAATCTTGATACCTCGGCCAGATAAAGATATTTCCAGTGCAGAAATCTTCTACATCCCTACTTAATTTTCATTGTTTCACATTTCTTAACTTGTCACTATAGCTGTTAATTTGTACCATGACCTGGTTCAATTTCCTTGTGCAACAGTCAAGTCTGAATTGTTCAACTATTTTATTGTATATCGCATCAGTTTTAGTCTGTAAATCATGCTCTATTGGGTCAAAGTACTCTATTAGTAACTTTATATATTTGAAACCTGTTTCCAAGTTAATGTCCTGCCATTTCTTCAGCAATTCAGGATACAATTGGCCATAGGTCGGCATACACAGCACGCGCATACCTCTCGGTATGACATTGAAGTGTATGCACGCTTGCAGATGTTTCTTCTGCCACGACAATCTCTGTATTCTAAACAGATTATTTTCCAATTCTTTAACCAGTTCATAAAACTCGTTCATGTTAACATCATGCATATTAGGAGTAGATGGATTCCTCACCACTTCCTGAAAGTCCATTTCCAATAGTGGATTACTATTGGTGGGCAAAAAAGCTTGTATGTTCGGCATTTCAGTCACTCTGGTAGGGTTGTAGCCCAATTCTATATCTCCCTTCTCCATTGCGTGAAAGCGGCGATACAAAAAAGTAATGAAGCCAAATGGAAAGAAAATATCGCCGTTCTCCAAAGTGTCCTTAGGCAAAACTGCACAATAAATCCAAGTAAAAAACCTTAAGACACACCACGAGAAGTGAGAATGAAGTCTTCTTTTATTCAGGAAACAGCATAAAAACAGAAAGATAAGCGCTTTCGCGTGCTGGGAGCACGCTTCTTCAGATCTCATTTAAAAAACTAAAAATTCTGTATTTAAATAGTGGTCGACATCCAATAACAGATCTCTACCAATTATGTAATTTAATTCACTTGTTCCCAAAGTAGACCTTCAATTAAACTGTTTAAAGGTGTGGTTACTATTCCAGACCATGGAAACCCTCAAAACACATTAAGCATAGTTAATCAGGTTGCGCTGTCAAAAAACTGACAGCAATTCATTAAACTAAGCAACTTAGTATAAAACATGATATAACAAAATTTTATGCTGTTCCAGCACACTTTCACAAGATGTACTATAACAGTTGCCCTTCAGATAATCATAATAACACTTCCCAAATGTTATCCTGCCGTCAATACCTGACGAATAAAAATGCAGTGTCAATAAAGAATATGTTATCTAATTATTTTGAGGTATAAGTTTTTTATACTTCTGTTGAATTGTGTTTTGTTTTAGATTAATAGGGATGATCTGAGTTTTATTGTTATTAAAACTTAAACCTGATATTTTTTGGAATTTATTAATATTTTTAAATATGGCAGGAATAGATCTGTAGTTTTCTCCTACTGTTATCAGAATATCATCAGCAAATAATTGAATTTTAGATGAAGTATCTAAATGTAACCTATAACCTTCAATGTTTTCATCATCTCTTACCAAATTGGCTGAGGGGGGATAAAGAGCATCCATGTTTAGTCCCTCTTGTAATAGGAATGTTTTCTGATATGACAGTGCCAATTTTGATATATGCCTGACTCCCTTTATATAAGTTTGTTATAAGATTTATAAACTTATCTGAGAAATTCAACTCGTCTAGCAAAATAAATAAATAGTCCCAATTAACTGAATCAAAGGCACAATTTATATCTAAACCTATTAAAATTAAAGTTTTATTACATGTTTTTGCTGAATCTATCAAAGTTATTGTTCTTCTTATATTGTCATAAGTAGTTCTATTTACAATAAAACCAGTTTGATCATCATTTACTAGTGATGGCAAAAAACTTTTTAATCTCTCAGCGTATATGGACATAAACATTTTATAATCTATGTTTAATAAAGAGATTGGTCTGTATGAAGAACACTTAGTAGGATCTCTGTTTGATTTGATTATTGGTGAGATAAATGTATATTTCAAGAAGGTGGTATGAATGTGCTGCTTTGGGAAATATTAAATACATTATGCAGAATATTTAAAGCAGATTTAAGTAATAATTTATATAATTCTGGGATAATGCCATCATTCACTGGGGCTTTGTGTGATTTAAGTTTTGTTATCTGGTTTTGTATATCTTGTAAAGAAATAGGTTTATCTATATTATTAGTTTGATCTCTTGATAATCTATATTTAGTATACTTTGTTATAAATGTCTTAATCAAATCTTTTGAATCTGTTATCTGGGAGTTCTGATTTATCTTATGAAATAATTCTTTGAATTCCAGTAAAATATTGTGTATATTAGACACAAGTTTCTTCTTTTTTGGGGAATAGATCTCCTTAATATGATTAAATTTATTAAGTCTTTTTGTTTTATTTGCTAAGATATTTAAAGATCTAGGGTTCGTTGAGAAGGTTATAAATTTTAATTTCTCTATTCTGATTTTTGTTTTATGGTTTAAGATCTCCAGGTATTTTGTATTTAGTTTACTTATTTCTTTCTCTTTGTTTTGTCTATCAGTATTACTATCTAAATTAAGTTTTAGCTTGTCTAATTTACCTTGTAGATCTAATAATTCTTTGTCCCAGGATTTCCTTTTATTATTATACCACGAGAAAATTCTCCCATATAAGAAGGCTTTTAAAGCATCCCAAATATAAACTTGTGAAATATTATTAGTATTATTTAATGTGATAAAGTCTTGTATCTCTAAGAGTAAAAATTCTTTAAATTCTTTCAAATTAGTTATGTATGCTGGTATTCTTTTAATTATAACAGTGTGATTTGTTTTGATTAGTAGTTCAAAAGTTATTGAGTTGTGATCAGATAAGGGGCATGAAATAACCTTTACTTTAATTAAATCATCAGTTAAATCTTTTGATATTATAATTCTATCTATTCTGGAGTTTGTTTTATGTCTATGGGAATAGTGAGTGAATGGAAGTGAATCTACATCTACAAAGTTATTTATATCTTTTCAAATAAATGATTGCATAAAGTCCAATAGTAATTTAGCTGAAGTTGACATTTTTCTTTTTGCTGAGGAGTTAGTATCTACATCACTTAATATACAATTAAAATCACCTGCTATAATTAAATTACCTTTAGCAAGACTAACTACTTTATTTAAATGCAATTTGACAGTGTTTGAACCAATACCTGGAATCCAATATATGTTTATTAAAGTATATATTTTTTTATTTAGTTCTATTGTGACTGAGCAAAACATACCTTTGTTATCTTTGTATGTTTCTAGTATTTTAGGCATGGGGAGTGTTTTATTCCATAAAATAGCTACTCCTCTTTTCTTTTCACTATGTTCTGAACTTGTTAAGATTGAATAATATCTGGTATTTAACTTATCAATATCTGTGGATATTAGATGTGTTTCTTGTAAAAAGACAAGATGTGATTTATGTATTTTAAGATATTTGAGCAAGCTTCCTCTCTTGCAGGGATTATTTAGATCATTAATATTTATTGAAATACCCTTTAAAAGAAACATTTATATTGTGTGTTATAAATATATACAAGATAAATCACTTGTATTCCTCTTTGGTAAGCACTAATGCTAGAAAACATACTTATCAAATCATAGACATATTGAAGAGTCTCAAAATATGTTGCTATTGTGAACGTCATAAAAAAAGAACATAACATTGTAACAAAACATCAATATAACAAGTCTACCGAAACCCTTCCTGGAGTTATATACTCCTAATTTGAGTAGCATATACCACTCAAATTATCCTCCTAACAAATAGCAACAATAACTCAGCTACTGTCAAAAAGTGTTATTTTCTGTGAGAAAGAGAAAAAAAAATGTATATATTCTTCACTGTTTCCTTCTCTCTATCCCCCTTTCCCTTTTAAACAATTCATTAAATTACTATTACATTTAATATAAAGTATCCAATTACTATATCTGTGTTTGAAGTTCAGTTATTGTTAAGCAATTACAACAGACAGGAAACATAATTAAAACTATTCATAAACTGTTTAACAATCATAGAATTACAAATAGGGTTGTCATAAAGATATGCTGGCATTTCTTTTTCTTATATGACATTTAGTAATTTTGTATATGTGAAGTTTATATGAAGTAGATTAACAATCAATGAATGTTTTATAGTATGTATTTATGTTATTTAGTATGCTTTAGCACTGTGTATAAAGTTATCTGATATAGTGTAGTTTTTATATTAATTATAGTTACAAATGCAGGTAGGGGATTACAAAATGAAGATTATTGTGTATTAATATGTTTTATGTATGTGTTTATATGTATGAAAGTGTTTAAACTGTTTATTCGTGTTTATATACTTATTTGCAGTGAAACCGCAGTTCAACATTCTAAAAATACAGTGTGACTATCCCATAAGGTTAAAGTTCATAAAAATGTGTCGCACAGTCAAGAATGATGACATCAGGATGTTTCTTCTTCCTATAATGAATGGAGCCTCTCGAGCTGGATTTCAAAGCTGATATGTGATTGCAACTGTGAATTTACTTTAAAGTCTTATGTTTAGATTTAAAGTTTCATATTAATAGTGCAAGACCTTATTTCTTTAGCTTCTTTTTTTTTCGACTGATTTCCAGTTGTCATTTTCAGCTAATCTTTTAAGACTTGCACTTGCCCATTCCATATCTTCTAGCTTTTCAATTATTTTGTTAGAGTTAACAAAATTAAGGGCTGTGTCTAAATCATCAAAAGTTTTGATACCATCCTGTAGAAACATTTTTAATCTGGCTGGGAATAAAAGATGAGTTTTTATTTGTGCCTTTTTGAGTTCTTTGATTAAAGGTAGGAAAAGTTTTCTTTTTGCTATTACTGTTGAAGAGTAATCATTATCAAAATGAATGATGTTGTCATTTAATTTAATAGGAGCTTTTGCCCAGGCTGTTTTTAGCATTAGGTCTTTGTCATATGAAGATAAGAATTTTACAATTACAGATTTAGGAGAGTTATTCTTACTTGTTTTAGATTAAACAAAAGGTCTGTGTGCCCTTTCAATACCATATGACAAGGCTTCTGGTAGGTTTAGTACTTCTTGGATCCACGTTGTCAGGAACTCTGACAGATTGTTTCCCTCTATGTGTTCTGGTAAGCCAAATATTCTAATGTTGTTCCTTCGAGACCGGTTTTCTAAATCATCCACTTTGGATTATAGATATGTATTTTGCTTTATTAGAAAGTCTATATTATTCTCATCTTTATGTGCTCTACTCTCAACGTCATTTAGTGCTAATTCAATACCTGAAATTTGAGATTTTTGTAACTGCAGATCTACGTGTATCTTTTCCATCTGTTTAGTGCAGTCTTGTTTAAATATATCAATCTTTAAATCAATTTTATCTATTTTGGTAGATAGTTCTTGTACAGTAATGAGTAAAGAATGTAAGTCCTTCTTTAGAGAAGATTCTTGATGTACTGCTTTTGATGTAGCCATTCTGTTGTCAGTGAAGATAGATAAGGTATCCAAAGTATTCTTGACAGGAAAAAATCAAAATTTATTCAGAATTTTTATATGTAGTCGTAGAACTAGATGAGAGGAATTTATTACTGAAGACTGTAAGTTCCTCCAATAAGATTTACTATAAAAATCCTGTCATACAAATTCTAAACTGACAGAGCTGAAGAGAATTGCTGCTATTCAGAGCCCATCTTGGCCACGCCCCCAGTTAACATTTTTCATGGCCTTTATCCTTTTGTTTTATTTTTCAAGCCTATCAAGCCTATTTGCTTAAAAAAAAGAAACTAAATGTGTTTGTAATTTAAGACAAGGATATTAATTTAGACATCCACCCTTTTAAAAACAAGGGAAGTTGTCATCTTCATTCTACATATAATATAATCAGTACACTTTTAATTCTCACCCCCACTCCAGCTGCTTGAGATCATAGGAATATTTTAACTTATACTTGCTACTATCCAGGCTTTCTTCTCTTGTTATTCTGAAAAACCTATATTTCTTACAACTAAAAAGTATTTCTTTACTTTAATATCTTTAACACATACAACAGCCACTGAAAAGATTCCCCCACATTTAAAATACCATGAGTGCACACTAGAAAAAAATATTTAAATATAACATGCAGCTTATTTTACAAAATGTTTTATATAGATACTAATATTCTTCTTTTTCATCTTTACTGTCCTTTTAAACATTAAAGGCATAATATAGGCTATATGGTTTACAGTACACCCACAAGTTTAACAAAGTCAACAAAAGGCCAGTCTTTTGATTTGCAAAGCCATATTTCACAAATGTGACAGATGCATTATAATCTCATATTTATTCACTAATTTCAGTGTTGCTGGTTTTCTTCCTGATCATCTCCATCTCACAACACTAGATAGTAGTTCAATGAGTACTCCTGATTCCTCTAATCAATTCCTATGTTTTTTCTATCTGTCAAGCATTATCATTTGGAACACTGGGAAAAAAGTTTTACTGCAAAGTATTTCTATGAGCTTTATTGCCAGGAGAATGAGAAGAAGAGTCCCTTTCTACTTACTGGCTCACATTTTGATGGATAACCTTTTTTCTTTCCTCCACAGCATTTTCTGCATCAAAAATGTCTTTGATCCTCGCAGAAAAATGCTCTGAAGACAGATGGATGCAGTAGCTTGAATTTCACTCTTGCCTCTTGGTATTCCTTGATTGCTGGGATAAATTTATTTCTCTTTGTCTAGTGTACAGTGATTAATTATTTTCCATAAATACTCTGCTGTCTCTAGTTGTTAATAATTTTCCCTTCTGCCACAGTTTTGTCAGGATCAACTTTTTCTGCTGGTATGATTGTATCTTTACTAATATAGGTCTTGGCTGCTTTCTTGGGGCCATGTTTGGGGCATACACTCTATGTGCTCTTTCATTTAATAAATCCTGCAGTGCAACATCAATCCAGTTGCTTATTTATACTTCCATAAAATTAATAGTCTGTTCCTTCTAGTTTCTCTGGTGCAGCAGAAAATCCCAAGTTTTTTTCTGCACTCCCTGTCTCCTAACTCTTTTTTTTAAACAGCTCTTCTTCAGAATCTTCATACTTAGCCAGCCTTTTCTTCATTTTATCCTCTGATTTTTGTACTTTAATCAAGTGATAGGATTAGCTAGTTAAAGTTTCTTTTATTTTTTCAGCCTTGTGTTATTTAAATTGACATAATTCTTCAATGTTTCATTTATTTTAGTCACCTCTGAATACATTTGATTTATTTTTCCTCTAAATTACTGGAAGCTATCTCTTGAACCAAAGCTGAAGCTTGAAACTGCTTTTTGACAAACAGCTGCATAATCCTTTCCAGCCAGTGTTTTCCCTTGATCTTATGGCTGATTTTCATTCAGGTTCTCTATATTTCTTCTTTACTGGTATCCAGGCAGTGTACCTACTAGCCAGTAACTGAATTTTATCTGAATAAAAGTTTCAATGTCACTTCTTTTTTTCTAGTTTCTGTTTTCACACTGGGAGAGCTGAAATTAAACTATTGATCAGTGTTCAGCCATCTTAGAAGTCAACAAAGCTTACTGCTGCTATAAAGAACTCATGACATGGGGAGTATAAAGTTAAGGGAAATTTAAAGTGATCAGTTTAAGTAATACATGCTGCCTCATGGAATGTGTATAAGACAAGGTGTATAAAATAAGTATACAGAAAGAACTTAATGTTATACAATAAACCAACTTCTTCACGTGGACCAGTGTTTCTATTTTTGGGGATATTTTATAGTTAGAAAAATGAGGATGTAGTATATGGGGTGAATATTTTTAAATATGCTACTGCTTAGCTACATTAAATTGCATGCCATGTTATGTTGTTTTCAAGAAATTTAATTTAATTTATTTTAGTTACATTTTGTTGACCAGGTTAGTCCCACCCAGTCAATGACATCTTTAGGGGACATCTGAGGTGGTATTCATACCAACCAGGAGAATTTTGACAGGGCATCAAGGAACTTCCCCTAGTCTTGGTAGTCAGGGGAAGGATTTGTGTATTACACATCCTGACTTCCTGTTTCCTGTCCAGGCATGGAGGCAGCCAGGAGGAACAGGAAGAAAATAAGGCTATTTCAGCTTTGGCTGAAAATGAAGTGAAGGTTGATGAAAATGAAGTTGAAATGGTAGAATTGCTACCAGAGTTTTTTCTGATGCTGTGGGTGCGGAAAAGCAGTGATATTGGATGAAAAGGAGATTATAGCTGTAACGGAGATGGATTTAGAGAAAAACATTCAGAGGAGATTGTTTGAAGGAGAGACAGTTACCTCTGAGAAATGCATAATTATAACCCTCCAATCGGGAGGGTTGCGGGATGATTATTTGGAAGAAATGGTAAATCAGCTGAAAGAAGATGATGATAGATTTTCATATAGAAAAAAAGCACACTTGTTGAACACCAAAGTAATAGGAAAAAATGCTTATGTTGCTAACATGTACATGATTCCTGTTAAGTATGAAAAGGAATTAATGATGGTTATATTTTCTTTTATATGGGGCTTCCAGTCAAAAAAGGGATAATGTACATGACAGAAGGACAAGGAGGTTTGGGTTTAATAAGCCCAATAGTGCATGCAGCATCTTTAATTTTATATAAGATATTAAAAGGAATTATGAAGGAAAATAAAAACTTGATAGAAATGATACTATATTATAAATACAAAGAAATGTGGAAAGGAATGGAAGTTAAAAAACAAAGTAAAAGCATTGTGAATGAATAAATGAAAGAGTACCAAAACTAAATTGTGTTATGGAAAATAAAAAAGAATATATGTGAGAGAAATAGAAAGGAATGGTACTTAAGTATTATGAAAGCATTTTATTGTATTGATCCATGGAAAATTTTAGAAAAGGATAAATGATGAGATATAATAACTATAAAAAGATTAAAGTATGTAATGATTTTTTTATGGAGATTGTCTATTAGAACATTGTCGGTTAAGGCAAATATGCCATACAAAAAAAGCAAGATAGAATATGTAATACATGTGGAGAGTTTGAGACTACTGAGCATGTGTTTTTGAAATGTGAAAGAGTTAATAACTTGTAGAAAGGAATATGCAAAGATAATAGGGTAAAAAGTTTGCTAAACTTTGAACAAATAAACATGGACATAATAGAAGCTGGTTATTATGGTGCACATAAACAGGAAGAAGTGAAGAAAATGGACAGAATAATATTTTATGCTTCATGGACTATATGGAATGAAAGACTAAATGAAATTAAATACAGTGGAAAATAGACTTTGACAAAGATTTTTGAAAATATAATGTTTTTGTTGTGGATAAAAGAGTGTGACAGAATGCTTACATTGAAATTTATAATGTATTGAGAGTTGTAAATATGTAAATAATATGTAATGTATATATCAATAAAAAACCCTACTCATTTTAAGAAGTGCTGTGTGATCTCTTACATCCTACTGATCTATCATCAATGGGGCCATGGTTTAATATCTCATTAAAGGGACAGCACACTCAGGAAAGCAGCACTCCCCCACCCCCTTACCCTGCACTTCAGTCTCAATATTGGAAAAAATCTAGCTACCTGGTGTGGACATAGAACCCACAGCTTTCTGCACAAAAGGTGAGTGTATTACCTCTTCATCTACTGAGAAAGTATCAAGAAGCAGTTAGAGCAAAGTTTTCATGGAGGCTGGTAAAACATTCACAATGTTAATGTTATTAACTGAACATCCTATTAAATATCTAGATGTTATAATGTGTGGATAATTTCATGTTGGGGAGATGTGAAAGAGGAACACCTGAAACTGATAAATACGACCGTAACTAATGGAGACAGCAGGTTGTAGAGACTAGCAACTTTCTGGAACTGTGAAAGTACTTCACAGATAAGGTTAGGAGCCATGCAGTAAGCTGTTAGAATGAGTAGTAGGGTGGAAATCTTTGGAGTATTCAAAGGCACAGAAAAGGATCAGTGGGAAAGGATGGATGGTGTGATCTAAAAGTTTTACTTTTCTTAAAGGGTAGATCAAATAGGCTAATTGCCTCATTCTGACTTCAAGAAGAAGCAATGTAAATAAGCAAGCCAATCCATGGACACTTCCAGTCTTGTTAGTGGATGGCACTTACAGTGCATGAGAGGAATTTGGCCAGAGAAATGAGGAAGTTCTTGTTCTTGCCAGAAGTGTGACTCCCATAACATATGATATCTGAGTTGCCCAGGAGGTATAAGGAGGAGCTTACATGAAATGAAAATCAGTAAAGATGAAGTGCTGAAGGTAGGCAAAAGATTATTCTAAATGATAAAGGCAAACAGCAATTAGCCAAAGGCTTGGAAGTCTTTGCAAGTGTTGTTATTGGAGGTGCATCTGTAGAGTTTATACTAGGTGTCCCCACTTTTGATATAGACTCATACATTGATGTATTTACTAATACAGTTCCTGTATTTGCAGATAGCACTTTGGAGTAATTTTTGATGCAGGAAAAGGCATCATTTGAAGAAAGGACTTCTCATGAATGTAAGCGAATTATGCCAAAATATTTGGTGGACCACAAGAAACTCTAAATGTGGTTGCAACTGTATGCAAACCACAGAAAGAGGGACTCAAGGGAATGGCACTGATTCAGATTTAGGAAATAGCCCCCTAAACCCCTGATTTGTATATTCTGAATTTCAAGGTTACTGCTGTTCAGAACAAAATTATAATTACATGCAATCTTGGACTGTTAATGTACTGAGAGGTCTGTCTCAAAAAGTAATCTTATGTTCATCTGAGTAACAGCATCAACATTAAACTCTTACTTCCAACACAGGATCTTGTTACAGTAGTGTAATCGCTGGCCTTTATGTTCCAGGACTGCAGTAAGGACTTCTTCATGCTGACTTCAACCACCTTCATCTTGTCCAAAACCGGTGGCCACATTACTCTCAGATGCTTACCATCAGGATCATCTCACTCCTGTGCTACAGAGCCTACAATGACTTCCTGTAGTGTTCAGGATGATGTACAAGGTTATAAAATTAACCTATATAAAAAACACCAAACACGTGTTAAAACACACCAGACTACTTTTTAGTCTGGTGTGTATAAAATGAACCTACCTTGCCTTGGATGGTTATACTACTTATCATTAATGTGCTTTATAGCCAGCAGTGATCCACTGAGCCAAGCCACAACAGAAACAAAAAAGAATTATACAGTATGTGTGAGCTATAAAATAGAAGAAAGTCTGGACATGTATAAGGTTTGAGACTTTTTGTGACTTGATATTTGACACTGGGCAGGCCATGGAAAATTATTTGGGTACATATGAACAAAAGAAAATATTTATCCATGGTCAGAATATGTCTTGCAGTCCTTTTACAGACAAACAAAAAAAGAATAATGATCCAGTTTAGAAGTGAATTTGAAGCAAAAGAACTGAAAGAACATTTGTTAACTATATGTAGTGTTGTATAATGGACTACTAAGCAAAACATATGATGAAAGAGGACTATGGATGGGGGATGGGAATGTGGAGTAATACTGAAAATGAAAATGATGATATTATGCATGTACATAGTATTATTGATGTTCATGGTGATAGGGGTTTTGGGAAATACAGGGGTCAACCAAAAACTTGTTTTTGTGGAAAAAATTATCATTTAATAAATGAATGTGATAAAAAATGCTATTTATTTGGTAAAACAGGGCATAATGCAAAAAATGTGATTTAAAGTGCAAAAAAATGTGGCAATACTGGTCTTTCATGACTAGAATATGAAATGAATGTGCAAGAAAATGAAAATGAAGCTATACAGGATAAAGAAATAGTAGAATGTGTTATAGAAGAAATTGTACAAAAAGATGTAATGGATAAAGAGGTTAAACCGGAAGTTAAAGAAAGTAACAAGGAAAATGAAACAGAGGAAACAAGTGAGGAAGAAGCTGATTGGTGCACAGTAAGAAATTTAAAAAAATCAATCGGGAAAAGAGTTAAAGAAAGGAAAAAAAAATTCAAAGCATAATGCTTAGAGAAAAAAAGAAAGGAAAGGGATAAACATTTTATTATACTAAGTGTTCTTAAAAGCTGAAATATTAGCTTTAAATGTGAACAGTATGAAAAATCTTAAATGGAGAATAGGTATATTACAATGGTGTGCTGCAGTAGATGCACATATTAATGTTTTAGAAGATATCAGATAATTAACAGAGGAAGAAAGAATACAAACTGAAAAACTTTGGAATGGTGTGGTAGTTTGGAACATGGAGAAAGAAACAAACATGGGCATATGTATATTATGTCAAGAAAGCATTAACATTTTCAATGTAACCATAGTGGAACTAGGGTTTGTTTCCAATGACAATAGACGTGAGATGGAAAAATGTGTATAGAATTATAGCTTTGTATGCATATGTAACAAAAAAGAGAGAAGAATAATGTTTAAAAATATTCTTGAACATGCTTGTGTAAATATGGACATTATAGTGGTGGGTGAATTTTGATTGTAATTTAAGAAAAAAATAAGCACAAATTGTCAGGATAAGTTAAAATGGCTAAAAGAAATTATGAGAAGTGGAAAGTTAAGCATGTATGGCAGAATAACCACTGGACCCGTATAATAGGAAATGAAATTAGGACAGAAATTGATTATTTTTTAATATCTGATAGTTTTAAAAGTTATAAAAAGGAATTAAGTATGTTGATTTTCAGATCATATATAACAACAAGGAAAGTACAGGAAAATGAAGAATATAAATGAATAAGAAAGAAGGAATAAAGAGAATTAATGAAAATGAATTAGGATTTAGAGAGAAAAAAAAAGAATGTATGGGAATTATGGAAAAAATCACATGACTATGGAGTGAATTTATGAGAATTGACCGTTTGCCTATGGTTTAATTCTAAGAAAAATATAAAAAAAAATTTAGAATGTATAAGGAAGAAAAGAAGAAAAGAAAAAGAGATGTAAGATATTAAATCAAGAAATATTTAGAGACTTATTAGAGAAGAAAAATTATTTTTATGAAAAAGAAAGAGAAATATATAAAATGGAATCAATTCAAAATGAACAACTTGTTATATAAAACAAAAATATTGTTTACATAGGAAAGAAAGCAAGGGCAGCAATTCACATTTAAGAAAAATAATAATAAAAAGAAGGAAAATAATAAGAGAGAATTAAAAAATAAGGAAGAAGCAAATAAGACAGCAAGAAGGAATAAACAAAATAATTTAAGAATATGTATTGGAATTCACGGGCTAACTATGTGGTGGTGCTGGGTGGCAGCAAGGTTACCCCTGCTGCAAGACGCTGTCCTGTCTCGGGATTCTCAGCTAGAGCCGCCTTTCCTGTGTGGAGAGACATGTGTGAATGGGCTGATCAGTTAGCCACAGTTGTGCATGAGGGCTGGCAACCTGCATGTAAAAACTCTACTGCCAATCATTAGCAGACTGGAGTTCTGCTGTATGAATTCTCAACTGGGAAAAAGCTGAAAGACACAACATACTGGGAATTCATTGGTTACCAGGAGAAGGAAAAACATAGAAACAAATGTCTATAGCTGGGTGAAAAAAATTAAATAAGGGAAGATAATGTCAAGTATTTAGAACAAAACAATCACTGTGAAAGAATCTGAATGAAATCTCTAAAGATATTAACCTGAATTCCCTGCAACAGGACTGGATGGAATTGAATATAAGTATGTAAGAAGAAATGAAAGAGTGGCAAAAAATACTTTTATAAAAAAGTTATGAAAGAATGGTTAGAAATTAGAATTAAAGAGAAAGACATATACAGGAGTTATAAAATCCTATATTTAAAAAAAGGGAAATAAAGAAGATATAAAAAATTGGAGACCTGTAAATTTTGAGTAATACAGATTTCATATGATTTTAAGGAGAAATAATAAATCAAAAGGTTACACAGAAAAAAATGGATAGGCTATATGACCAAAAATATATTTAAAGAAAAAGGAAAGGAGTTCTAGAATTCTGATTTAACGGGTCTCAAAAGTCCAAGTACCTTGGGTAAGTAGAAAATAAACACTCATCAATCCTAAGCCTGTTCATTTAAAAAGGCTTATCAATTTATAGTTAATTAAAAAGTAAGAAGCTCAATCTAGCAAATGCCATGTTAGCCTGAATGACTATTGGTCTCCAACCAGCCAGTTTGGCCACACTGCTCAGCAGACTTAGTTATGCTGGATATTTCCAAGATGTGGACAGACACTTCTGGCATGTATGCCTTTTCCTATCAGGCCTCAGTGCAGGCAATTTGCATTACCTTGGCAAATTTCTGAAGAGTCTTACAGGGGTAGCTCTAATAGTCCAATTAAAACCTATTTATTTCATAGGGGTAACTTGATTTTCATTGAATTAGTCTGTAAAAGTGTAATCTAATTGTATTATGTTATTCTTTTTGAGCAGTTGAAATTCTGAGAAAGTTGTAAATGTGATGTTTTTAAAACATTAGAACTACAAGTGTGAACATGGGGATATATGAAGTGTACCTTGGAGTATTTACCCCTTACTCTGTTACTGAAATCTTAAAATTAGTCCATATAAGAAGCAGAGGAGAGTGGGGGTACAGGCCCCAATGGTAGATACTGCAAGGGCTCCACCAGTAAAATGCTTTTAATAATGTAACAGCAGGATTTTGAAACATTCTATACTGCTTGTCTTTTCACTTGTAAAAGGGACTCAGTTAACTCTTTAAAGTGTTAGAACTTACTGATAATCGGGTTCAAGTTTCAATTTGTATTTAAACTCTGTTTTGACTAAAAACATCCAAAAATTGTGTCACAATTACAGGGTCAAAACATTTCTTTCTCCTTATCGTATGACAGACCATGCACTTCATTTTTACTAGGGCAAACCTACGATTTGAATTAAGCTACAACAAGATTGCTAAATTTGCTGTAGGTCAGCATGGCTGTTTAATATGTATATCCAAAAAGCCCTAAATATAAGTTAGGGAATTATGAAGGCAAGCTCTGGAATAATCTTTATTTTTTAAATTAGGTTCATTTAACTGAATCAGGTATTTTAGACACACATTGAAATAAAATATTTCCCAAGAGACTGCATTAAACATATCATCAAAATATTTGTCAGTAAATAAATATGAACAGCAAAAACTTAGGTCTTGTTTCTTTTTGTATCTGTATATATACCAACATTTTTATATATACATGCTTATTTGTGGCAGTTTGTATCATTTTATATTGCTGGAGTTTTTCTTCCTAGGACTGCACTGAAAATGGGAAAGTCACAGTTGGGCATTCCAATTCAGCAAATATAAATTAACAGAGAAATAAATTAAATATACAATGTTTAGCTAAACTATGTGTTGATATAATAAAGCTGGCATTGTAAATACAGTTATACTGTTTCTGTTTAATTTTTGTTTTCATTCTGTTGTAATAATATTATTAAATTATTGTACAATACTTTTCTTCATTGCATATTTATTTATTTATTTATTTATTTATTCAGCCATTCATTCATCCATTCAAGCATGGTGGCTTACTCAGAACAGGGTGTTATATACTGTAGGAGTATACTTTGTTTACCAGCTCACCAATCTGAATAGACAAGGAATTGTAAAATGTTTTTATAGGAATGTTTTTTTCATACAAGGAAATGATTTTTATAAGTGTAGTAGTTACTGTTTTTGCATTAGTTGAAGGTTGTGCATGAGGGCTGGCAACTCGGCATGTAAAAATCTACTGCCAATCATTAGCAGACTGGAGTTCTGCTGTGGCGACCCCTAACTGGGAAAAGCTGAAAGACACAACATTGGAATTATTGGTTAACAGAGAAGGAAACATAGAACAAATTTATAAAGGTGAAAAATTAAATAAGGAAGATAATGAGTATTTAGAACAAAAAATAACTGTGAAAGAATTGAATGAAATTCTAAAAGATATTAACCTGAATTCTGCAACAGGACTGGATGGAATTGAATATGGTATGTATAAAGAAATGAAAGAGTGGCAAAAAATAATTTTTATAAAAGTTATGAAAGAATGGTTAGAAATTAGAATTAAAGAGAAAGATATATACAGGAGTTATAAAATTTATATTTAAAAAAGGAAATAAAGAAGATATAAAAAATTGGAGACCTGTAACTTTGAGTAATACAGATTATACATTTTTATGAGAATAATAACAAAAGGTTACAGAAAAAATGGATAGGCTATATGACCAAAATATATTTGGAAGAAAAGGGAAAGGAGTTCTAGAATTATTATGGATAATAAGAGAAATAACTGATATATCATAAATAAAAATGTAGAAGCAAAGGTTATGATAGGGGATGTAAGTAAGGCTTATGATAATATTCAATATAAGTCATTATGGGGAATTTTGCAGGCATACAATGTAAGCAAAAATATATTACAAGTAATAAAATCTGTTTACGAAAGAAACTATGTGAAACTAAATGTAAATGGGTGGATTGGGGAAGAAATAAAAATAGAATGTGGAATAAAGCAGGGCTGCCCAGCTAGTAGTGTAATTTTCTCATTAGTTATGAATGTAATAGTGAAGAAAATTAATAAAATGTCAAGTACTGGTGTATACAAAATGATGAATGAAGTACAACTGCCAATAATGCATAATTATGTGGATGATATTGCATTAATTGTTAAAAATAAAGTATGGATGGAAAAAGTAAATGAAAAATTAAGTATACATTTAAGATTGGTTTAAGTATAAATAAGGAGAAAAGTAAAGGAATTGGTTATGAATGTATGATTGGAGGTGTTGAGTTAAATGAAAATATATAGATATATTAGGAATAACATTTGGAAGGAATGAATACAGACAACAACAAGGGAATAATGTACTCAAAGAAGTAAAGGATATGACTAATTTTTGGAAATCATATAGATTTTCATATAGATGTTTGCAGATGACATTGTGATATGTAATGAGAGTAGGGACCAGGTTGAGGAGACCCTGGAGAGGTGGAGATATGCTTTAGAGAGGAGAGGAATGGAGGTCAGCAGGGCTAAAACAGAATATATGTGTGTAAATGTGAGGGAGGATAGAGGAATGGTGAGGATGCAGGGAGTAGAGTTGGTAAAGGTGGATGAGTTTAAGTACTTGGGGTCAACAGTTCAGAGCAATGGTGAGTGTGGAAGAGAGGTGAAGAAGAGAGTACAGGCAGGGTGGAATGGGTGGAGAAGAGTGTCAGGAGTGATTTGTGACAGACGGGTACCAGTAAGACTGAAAGGGAAGGTCTACAAGAGGGTAGTGAGACCAGCTATGTTATATGGGTTGGAGTCGGTGGCATTGATGAAAAGGCAGGAGTCAGAGCTGGATGTGGCAGAGTTAAAGATGTTAAGATTTGCACTGGGTGTGACTAGGATGGACAGGATTAGGAATCAGTATATTAGAGGGTCAGCTCAGGTTGGACAGTTTGGAGACAAAGCAAGAGAGGCGATATTGCGTTGGTTTGGACATGTGCTGAGGTGGGATGCTGGGTATATTGGGAAAAGGATGCTAAGGATGGAGCTGCCAGGTAAGAGGAAAAGAGGAAGGCCTAAGATAAGGTTTATGGACGTGGTGAGAGAGGACATGCAGGCGGTTGGTGTGACAGAGCAAGATGCAGAGGACAGGAAGAAATGGAAACAGAAGATCTGCTGTGGTGACCCCTAACGGGAACAGCTGAAAGAAGATGATGATAGATTTTCATATAGAAAAAAAGCACACTTGTTGAACACCATAGTAATAGGAAAAAATGCTTATGTTGCTAACATGTATATGATTCCTGTTAAGTATGAAAAGGAATTAATGATGATTATATTTTCTTTTATATGGGGCTCTAGACTGAATCCAGTCAAAAAAGGGATAATGTACATGAAAGAAGGACAAGGAAGTTTGGGTTTAATAAGCCCAATAGTGCATGCAGCATCTTTAATTTTATATAAGATATTAAAAGGGATTATGAAGGAAAATAAAAACTTGATAGAAATGATACTATATTATAAATGCAAAGAAATGTGGGAAGGAATGGAAGTTAAAAAACAAAGTAAAAGCATTGTGAATGAAGAAATGAAAGAGTACCAAAACAAAATTGTGTTATGGAAAATAAAAAAGAATATATGTGAGAGAAATAGAAAGGAATGGTACTTAAATATTATAAAAGCATTTTATTGTATTGATCCATGGTAAAATTTAGAAAAGGATAAGAAAAAAGCCATAATGATGAGATATAATAACTATAAAAAGATTAAAGTATGTAATGCTTTTTTATGGAGATTGTCTATTAGAAAATTGTCGGTTAAGGCAAATATGCCATACAAAAAAAGCAAGATAGAATATGTAATACATGTGGAGAGTTTGAGACTACTGAGCATGTGTTTTTGAAATGTGAAAGAGTTAATAACTTGTAGAAAGAAATATGTAAAGATAATAGGGTGAAAAGTTTGTTAAACTTTGAACAAACAAACATGGACATAATAGAATCTGGTTATTATGGTGCACGTAAACAGGAAGAAGTGAAGAAAATGGACAGAGTAATATTTTATGCTTCATGGACTATATGGAATGAAAGACTAAATGAAATTAAATACAGTGGAAAATGGACTTTGACATATAATGTTTTTGTTGTGGATAAAAGAGTGTGACGGCATGCTTAAATTGAAATTTATAATGTATGGAGAGTTGTAAATATATGTAAATATGTAAATAATATGTAATGTATATATCAATAAAAAAAACCCTACTCATTTTAAGAAGTGCTATGTGATCTCTTACATCCTACTGATCTATCACCAATGTGGCCATGGATTAATATCTCATTAAAGGGACAGCACACTCAGGAAAGCAGCACCCCCCCACCCCCTTACCCTGCACTTCAGTCTCAATATTGGAAAAAAATCTAGCTACCTGGTGTGGACATAGAACCCACAGCTTTCTGCACAAAAGGTGAGTGCATTACCTCTTCATCTACTGAGAATGTATCAAGAAGCAGTTAGAGCAAAGCTTTCATGGAGGCTGGTAAAACATTCACAATGTTAATCCTATTAAATATCTAGATGTTATAACACGTGGATAATTTCATGTTGGGGAGATGTGAAAGAGGAACACCTGAAACTGA
Source organism: Protopterus annectens (assembly GCF_019279795.1). Lineage (NCBI taxonomy): Eukaryota > Metazoa > Chordata > Ceratodontiformes > Protopteridae > Protopterus > Protopterus annectens. The sequence continues at coordinate 763,142,389 of NC_056748.1, read as the reverse complement.
TAAATATGGCCGTAACTAATGGAGACAGCAGGTTGTAGAGACCAGCAACTTTCTGGAACTGTGAAAGTACTTCACAGATAAGGTTGGGAGCCATGCAGTAAGCTGTTAGAACGAGTAGTAGGGTGGAAATCTTTGGAGTATTCAAAGGCACAGAAAAGGATCAGTGGGAAAGGATGGATGGTGTGATCTAAAAGTTTTACTTTTCTTAAAGGGTAGATCAAATTGGCTAATTGCCTCATTCTGACTTCAAGAAGAAGCAATGTAAATAAGCAAGCTAATCCATGGACACTTCCAGTCTTGTTAGTGGATGGCACTTACAGTGCATGAGAGGAATTTGGCCAGAGAAATGAGGAAGTTCTTGTTCTTGCCAGAAGTGTGACTCCCATAACATATGATATCTGAGTTGCCCAGGAGGTATAAGGAGGAGCTTACACGAAATGAAAATCAGTAAAGATGAAGTGCTGAAGGTAGTCAAAAGATGATTCTAAATGATAAAGGCAAACAGAAATTAGCCAAAGGCTTGGAAGTCTTTGCAAGTGTTGTTATTGGAGGTGCATCTGTAGAGTTTATACTAGGTGTCCCCACTTTTGATATAGGCTCATACATTGATGTATTTACTAATACAGTTCCTGTATTTGCAGATAGCACTTTGGAGTAATTTTTGATGCAAGAAAAGGCATCATTTGAAGAAAGGGCTTCTCATGAATGTAAGCGAATTATGCCAAAATATTTGGTGGACCACAAGAAACTCTAAATGTGGTTGAAACTGTATGCAAACCACAGAAAGAGGGACTCAAGGGAATGGCACTGATTCAGATTTAGGAAATAGCCCCCTAAACCCCTGATTTGTATATTCTGAACTTCAAGGTTACTGCTGTTCAGAACAAAATTATAATTACATGCAATATTGGACTGTTAATGTATTGAGAGGTCTGTCTCAAAAAGTCATCTTATGTTCATCTGAGTAATAGCATCAACATTAAACTCTTACTTCCAACACAGGATCTTGTTACAGTAGTGTAATCACTGGCCTTTATGTTCCAGGACTGCAGTAAGGACTTCTTCATGCTGACTTCAACCACCTTCATCTTGTCCAAAACTGGTGGCCACATTACTCTCAGATGCTTACCATCAGGATCATCTCACTCCTGTGCTACAGAGCCTACAATGACTTCCTGTAGTGTTCAGGATGATGTACAAGGTTATAAAATTAACCTATATAAAAAACACCAAACACGTGTTAAAACACACCAGACTACTTTTTAGTCTGGTGTGTATAAAATTAACCTACCTTGCCTTGGATGGTTATACTACTTATCATTAATGTGTTTTATAGCCAGCAGTGATCCACTGAGCCAAGTCAACAGAACCAGCTTGAAATGGCAATTTTTGTATGTGGGGACAAGCTCCTCGTACCTTCTTTTGTCTCATACACGCCTGAACTGATTTAACGGTCTCAAAAGTCCAAGTACCTTTGGGTAAGTAGAAAAACACTCATCAACTTAAGCCTGTTCATTTAAAAAGGCTTATAAATTATAGTTAATTAAAAAGTAAGAAGCTCAATCTAGCAAATGCCATGTTAGCCTGAATGACTCTTGGTCTCCAACCAGCCAGTTTGGCCACACTGCTCAGCAGACTTAGGTATGCTGGATATTTCCAAGATGTGGACAGACACTTCTGGCATGTATGCCTTTTCCTATCAGGCCTTCTTTCAGTGCAATTTACTACCTTGGCAACTTCTGAAGAGTCTTACAGGGGTAGCTCTAATAGTCCAATTAAAACCTATTTATTTCATAGGGGTAACTTGATTTTCATTGAATTAGTCTGTAAAAGTGTAATCTAATTGTATTATGTTATTCTTTGAGTGCCAGTTGAAATTCTGAGAAAGCAAATGTGATGTTTTAAACATTAGAACTACAAGTGTGAACATGGGGGGATATATGAAGTACCTTGGAGTATTTACCCTACTCTAAGTTACTGAAATCTTAAAATTAGTCCATATAAGAAGCAGAGGAGAGTGGGGGTACAGGCCCCAATGGTAGATACTGCAAGGGATCCACCAGTAAAATGCTTTAATAATGTAACAGCAGGATTTGAAACATTCTATATCGCTTGGACACCACTTTATTTTTTTTTGGACATTTGGGACCTGCAAATGTGGGTCTTTTACTTGTAAAAGGGACTTAGTTAACTGTCTTAAAGTGCTAGAACTTACTGATAATCGGTTCAAGTTTCACTTGTATTCAAACTCTGTTTTGACTAAAAACATCCAAAAAATTGTGTCACAATTACAGGGTCAAAACATTTCTTCTCCTTAATGTATGACAGACCATGCACTTCATTCTTTCACTATTTTACTAGGCAAACCTACTCACTAAGCTATGTTCACTATTAGTATGCAGATTTGAATTAAGCTACAACAAGATTGCTAAATTTGCTGTAGGTCAGCATGGCTGTTTAATATGTATATCCAAAAGCCCTAAATAGGTTAGGGGATAAAAGTTTCTTGAATTATGAAGGCAAGCTCTGGAATAATCTTATTTTTAAATTAGGGTTCATTTAACTGAATCAGGTATTTTAGACACACATTGAAATAAACATTTCCCAAGAGACTGGAAAGGTAGTAATGGTTAATGATGCTGTTTTTTTTTTCATTATGATGATGTTATTCATTTTTTTCATTAAACATATCATCAAAATATTTGTCAGTAAATAAATATGAACAGCAAAAACTTAGGTCTTGTTTTGTATCTGTATATATACCAACATTTTTTGTGCTTTCTAATTTTACCTGTACAATAATTAATAGTATTTTTTATATATACATGCTTATTTGTGGCAGTTTGTATCATTTTATATTGCTGGAGTTTTTCTTCCTTCCACACTTTGTCTGAGATAAAATAGTCCACACTTTTAGTTCATGTTTATTGTTTATTTTATTAAAGGTTTAGGGGGCGGTATCGAGAAGTGCAGAGCTTGCATTTTTGTGTGTGTTTTTTTCTGTTGTGGCGTTTTTACAATTGTTAAATGTAGTTTAGTACATCATATGTTATGCATACACTTTTGAAAGAAGAGGTTGATGGAGTGTGGATCTGGCTTTACCAAGTAGATTGGTGTTTATGAGCTGAGGGACAGAGGACTGTATCAGGAAGCAAGACTCTGTGCTGGGTGTTTGAGGTATGATATTGGAGACTTGATTATGGTTTTGCTGCTTTTTCTCCATTTACATAGGGACTTCTGTAGTGGTATGTAAAGTGTAGACTTTAAAGAAATAGAGTTACAAATCGTGGGTGAGGGTGGATCTGCTTTTATGAAGTTAATTGCTGTTAGAGCTGAGGGACTGAGTAGTGTATTAATAACAATAATGGGCTTTGGGTGATTCAGCTGCAATACTGCACACTTTATTATGGTTTTGGTGCTTGGTATGGTATGCTTTACTGTGCTGTTTTGTCCGTCTCACGTTTTGCCGTCACTGCTGCATGATACATTAGCGGCCGGACTTTTTCATTATTTCCTTTTGATTTACAATATGTACGCTGGTTGGATTAGCCAATCAGCATGCATGTTTATATGCTTTGCCAAGTTTGCATTGTATAATAGATCATTTTTTTTTGTAGTTAATTACAACAATTGATTACAGTTTCATTGGTTTTGTTTGATTGATGGAAGTTTATGGAGTGTTACTAAGTTTTGCATGGTTAGTAATGTTTATTCTGATGAAAGCCTCTGTGGAAGGTCAAAAGTGCTTAATCTTTGTGGAATTAAATGTATTTGGACTATCCAGTGGTGTTGACTTGGTTTTCTTTTCCATCATAGTGATATGTTTCAGATTACCATTACTGAGGCATTTTCATAGTTCTGGTTTTTAGTTAGTGAAAAAATGTAATATTCCTAACATATTTGGCAACTAAAATGTTAACTAAAATGTTAACAATTATTAACAAAAGGAAAGGCTGACTGTAGAAATTAACTGACAGCTGGTGTAAACAATTTTTACAGATGACAAACAACTATGACACCTCTGAGATAACAGATGGTGAAGTGGGGAAAGTTGTACAATCTTGATTTTATTATATTTAGTTGTGTGTGTCTATGGGGGGTGGCATATAGGGCAGACAGGTGCTTGCTCTCCTGCAAAAACTGCATACTGCATACCCATACCTCTCAACATCTTAGTGCAAGAAATCAGGGCAAAACCAGACATAATGGGGAACAGAAGCTCAAAAATAGGGACGCATTTTAAATGTTGCTCTTTTACACTTAAATAGTTTTCTGTTATCATGCATGTTCTGAAGGGTATGAACTCTGAAACTGAAATGTCTGTGAATGCATTCTTTACTAATTTGCCAGAAAACCACACATTTTTTGAGGAGCAGATCAAAAATATGAGGCAAAAAACTGGACATCTGAGAGGTATGTGCATACCTACATGTTTTAGTACAGATGTATTTGGAATACATATAAAGACTCTTTTGAGTACAGTAGTCAGTTGAAGTGTAGCTGAACACAAGATAGCATTCAGATGGACATGAAGTTATGGATAAACAAGAATACATATTAGTTTCATTCATCCTTGCCTAACTGTGTGACTGAGCAAGTCACTAAACCAGACACCACTCCCAGTCTGGAAAAGGTCCATGGAGATCACTGCTCTACCCTGGAAAACAAACAAATAAACAAATAAATTGTATTACATGAGCAAAGTCCCTATGCCATTATTTAAGATAGCTTTGTTTGAGAGTTTGCTGCTGGGTGGGGTGAAAAAGAAAGATTGTAAAGATTCAGCTTGCACAGTTTAATCTACCCCTCTTAGAAGAGGAATGTGAACACTTTGATACCTTACTCTTTCTACCTGTTGTCTCATACCTTGGTTGCTGTTTGATCCCAGGTTCCTGGCACCACAGGTGGAATTTCATCCTATGTAACAAAGCCCCCAAACTGAAAGAATCTCTTTGTCCATCCTTACTAATTTGTGGTAACTATAATTCTAACCCTGGCCCGATTCTTACCCACCCCTACACATTACCTTAGGCAAAACCCTTTCCATAACATTACCAGTATTCAGATGAAGTGCTGTGTTGACCAATCAAAAAAGAAGACTATCTGTTTTCATTTTGTGATCAGCGGTAATTTCAATCTGTTGAGTTGTTTAGTAAGAATATTTTCAAAGCACCAGTGTTGATCATGTGTGTTTCAATGCTTGCATACTTTAATATTTCAACACAGACTTGTATCTATCTATCTATCTATCTATCTATCTATCTATCTATCTATCTATCTATCTATCTATCTATCTATCTATCTCTCTATCTATCTATCCATCTATCTATCTATCTAGATATCTATCTGTCTATCTACCTATCTGTCTATCTATCTGTAGTTACTGACTTCTTTGCTTGCATTCTTTGGCTGCATAAAAGGGCAACAGGAATTTCATTGCAAGTAAGCAGTCCTAGAGTACATAAAAAGGGGAAATTCACAACTATATTTAGAGACCTCACACACAGGCATAACAATATTAGTGTCAATGACTTATAGGAATACTGGATAACAGTCTATAAAATAATAAATTCATGGCACATTTTAGCAAGCAACTGTACATTTTTTATGACAGAACATACAGTACATATAGGTTTGTAGGTGTTTACCTAGCTAATGACCACAAGGACCTTTTGAAGCCTAGCCATGCATCCCAAATCTCTGGCAAGTTCTGATACCCTTGATAAGTTTAAGTAGGGGCTTGGGAGATGAAATAATTTACAGGTTGCTTGTGTCCATCAGAGACATAGGTGCCAAACCAGGGATGAATTTCCTGGTCCCCATCCAATTGTCCAAGTTGCACTAGAACTGGGTTAGGGAGGAACTCTGCTTAACATGGATAGGGAGCCTGTTCTGGAGACAGGATAGCCTCTGGGATACAGATCTGTCTCTCCAGCAGGTCCTATTTATATCACAGGCAAGGTTTAAGTATTTAGAATGGGTAATTCTAGTGCTGCTTGTTTTGCGGATATGCAGGAGGTCCATCAGAGTGGGGTCTGACAATGTCCTGTTTGTCAGGCATAGATCTCTCCTCAAAAGCCTGTAGGAGACAGAATACAGGGATAAAGCCTTGAGGCAGTCTGCATAGGACACTCTTTTAGTGAGGAACCTCTGTGGATGTTCCAGTTGTTGGATATGCCTGGTTAGGTAAATACCAAATACCAAATCTGATGAATGCTGAATACAGTGGAACAATGATTTCCTTGGACTTAGAGGCCATACCTTTGTTTATAAGTTGCACAACATAGAAAGATTTCCTCACTATTGTAGACACGTAATGATCAAAGGCTAAATTACTATCTATGTGTGTCCCTAAATCCCTGACTACTGGGTCAACTCTAAGGGGTGTGTTGTCAATATGATAATTACCAGTGGTGGATGACTTCCAGAAGGATACTATTGTACATTTTTGGCATTTAGTTTTAGTCCATGGCTCTGACACCAGTTGTTTATCTGTGTCACCAATCCTGGAGAACATTTGTGTCAGTGTGGGATTCAATGACGGTGCCTTATTTGCAATCATCTGCAAATTTAGTCAGCCAGAGACCACTGACATTGGCCTTGAGAAGTAAATCACAAAAAGGAGCGGTCCAAGGACTGATCCTTGAGGGACTCCACTTGTGACTGGCTTCTTTGTAGAGGTGGAGTCCCCAGTACTAACTTCCTGAGTCCTGTCTGTGAGCCATTTGGCTATCCACTGGATAACATATGAGTTTGTACCTAACCTTTTGAGTTTGTCAACAATCCCTGAGTGAAGTATTGTGTCAAATGCCTTGGCCAGGTCAAAGTAGGCAGTTTGAACCATTTTGCCCTCATCCATTGCTTTGGTGACTTTCTCAAAGAAGTCCTCCAGGTTGAGTAGGCATAATCTGCACTTGACAAAACCAAACTAAGTTGGGTCCAGTGTCTGGAGGTTTACTATATCACTATTTATCATTTCCATGATAATTCTTTCCATGGCTTTGCATATAAGACTAGTGAGACTTATGGGTCTGTAGTTTCCAGGGTCTGTAGATGGCCCACCTTTGGGCAGAGGGATGACTGCTGCTGTTCTCCATTCATGTGGCATGAAGCCTATTTGGAGGCTATAGTTAAATAGCAATTCCAGAGGCCCTGATAGGTCATGTTCCTGCTACTTAGAAGGCATTCTGGGATATTGTCTGGGTCCATTGATGCAGTGTTCTTGGCCTTAGAGAGAGCATTAAGGACCTGTTCCCTAGTGACAACAGGGGGGTTATATTAGATGGTATTTGCTAAGGGAAGGGTGAGGCAGAGAGAGGGGTAAAGTTGGAGCTGAATTTATCGGGCAGTAGGTTTGCTATATCTTCTGGCTCAGTATAAGTGGCTCCATTTACAATGAGATCTGCACACAATTGTGTATTGCCTTTGAGGTTGCAGACATAGCTAAATAATACCTTGTGGTTGTCCTTGGTCTGGGTGGCCAGATTCACCTCAAATTTGGCTTTGGTAGACTTTATTTGTCCTCTGAAATGTTTACTTAGTTTGATGAGAGTGCTTTTATACTGCTGGGTGCTGCATCTCCTAATTTATGCCATGATTTTCTTCCTTCTGTTATACAGCCTATTGATTTTGTGATTCCACCAGGGTGGCTTGTTTTTGAGTTAGTTGTTGCCTACTAATTTATCATGCAAGGGACATCAGAAAGACCACAAAACTTTGGGGAGAAACAAATGCTTCTAAGACAGTTAAGGTAACAAAGGACTCAGTACTAATGATGAGTTTTTGGACAACATTAGGTAATTTCATCTTTAGTTTAAAGCATCATTCTAGCATTTTATACTCTAAAAAGCACTTATTTTTACTTCAAGAGGTCAGTGGATTTTCCATCTAGTGCACTGGGAGGTAGCCAGGTTTGTTTAGGTTGGGGAAACACTTGAGATTTCTGTATGTATAGTTTTATTGGCTGGAGGGCTTATATTGTTTTCAGTGCCTTTATAAGTTTTGTACAGGCGAGTAGCTCTTGGCTCATTTATACAAAGCAAAATACTATTATTGAATAATAACACTTTTGTAAACTGTTTAAAGTGCACTGCTGTAGCCATATCTTTAAGTTTGTTTGTGGTAGCATTTCGTATCTTTTAAGTTTGTATGTGGTAGCATTTCTCTCCGGATATTCCTTTACTGTGCTTTTACATTAGGAGGACTGGTATTATTCATCTAGTGGCAGTAGGTATTTACCTGATCTATCTGAGCTGGGAAGCCCACAAAAAAAGGCTCTAAGTATTTTTTTGCACTTCTCTTATGTACTCTGACTGTACTTTAGCAGTTTCAAAAGACTGTACTTTCTGTTGCTACTTTATGTAGTTAATTGTACTGTATTACATTGTATCTGTTAGTTGTAGGGCTGCTGTAGGTAGTTTGTGTGGTCTTGTTACACCTGGGCTCCAAACCAGTTATTCTACATTAAGAAGGTGTTTTTCTGCACCCTTGTGGCAGAAGTGTGCTGATCTAATCTGTCTGTGTTGAGAATTTCTGGTGGAAGGCTTATTGTTTGCTTTCCTGATTGGTAGTTAGCTTAACGCTTGTTTCTTTTTGCTTGTATTTAATCCTTGCATTTGTGTGGTGCTGCTCTTTAAGCAGCAGTAAGCCGCAGTGGTACAGTGGTAGTGTTGTTGCCTCACAGCAAGAGGTTCTCCTGTTTGATTCTCGACTGGAGTGCCTTCTGTGTGGAGTCTGCATGTCCTCCCCATGGTCGAGTGGCCTCCAAAAGACATGCCTGAATGAGCATGCCTTCACTGAAGGTTGGGCATCAGGCTGGCAACTTGGCACCATAAAAATGTACTGCCAATCATTAGCAGACCGGAGTTCCACTGTGGCGACCCCTAACCGGGAAAAGCCGAAAAGAGAAAAGTTAGCAGTTTCCTGTATAGACACAAAAGCCTAGAAGCTCAGTTTTTCCAAAAATAGCTGTCAGTGAAACCCTTCCAAGCTTTTCTGCTGCTCTAGGAGCAACTCAGTTGTGCACTGAGCAGCTTTGCCTTATTGATCAACCTTAGCCTACACAAAGTATAGGTGCCTCTTGTAGTTTCAGTGCTACCAGCACAGTCCTGTCAAATTAAATAATTCAGTTCCCTAATAAAATATACAGTAAGAGTCAGCTATCATGGATGGACAGTTTTCCATCATCTCTCTGGATAGACTGATAGACATGGGCATCCTGAGGCAATGTACCACTTACTCCTGAAACAAATACTTTATGTGAGGGATGCAGTTACACTATGAAACTGGAGGCAAGACTCACATAAGGACAAATTGAATGCCAAACAGGTTGTCAACACAAGCACACTTCCCACACTAAATAAGGACATAACACATAAACCCACATATGCAGAGGTACTCACTATTAACTTACCAAAAGATCAGAGGCCTCCCAAATGGAAACCACTTACACACACAACAATGAAAAGAAATAACCACAACAAATAATAACACATACACCAGTGCCTTAACAAATAAGCCCATAAGACATAAGACCACAAAACCTAATGCACTGGTCATAGGTGACTCCACTGTGAGATGTTCCCCTCACCAGGCTGGATAAGGAGTGGGTTACAGTTAGCTGCCTGTCAGATGCCAGCATCTATCAAGTCACTCAACCACAAGTGTTGCTAGGCCACTGTCATAGTTCATGTGGGGGTGAATGACTTGAGACTTATCTCACTAGAATATATGAAGAGAGACATGACTGAGCTCTCAGATTATGTGTCACAGGCAGGAGCAAGCTAAGCCTTAATCAGCATTCTACATTTTCCAAGAATAATGCCACAATACAAACAATAAATGTCTGACTTTAAGAATTGGCTTTGCTTCTGTCCAAGGGGATCCAATATCTGTCAGCATGGGAAGACATGATCAACTGGCCTGAGATGATCTGCACCTGTCTCCTCTTGGCTTTTGGATACTGGCAAAGGCATTAGTCAACCCTACTGTGCCTTTTTTAGCAGTATCAAAATAACCAACCTCCCAACAAAACAAAATCCTCTCTATATAACCTAAAGGTACTATTGCTTACTGCTAGGAGTCTAAACAAGAAACTGCACTCTGTGGAAGCACTCCTCACTTTCAAAGATGCCAACATCTGTGCAGTCACCAAGACATGGTTCAAAGGCATGGAAAGTACCCCGGGCATGCAGGACTACAATATCTCCAATACATTCAGAACACAAACTAAGCATTGAAGAACCAAAGGAGGAGGAGTATCCATCTTCATTAAAGATAAGTAAACCTTGGGACTGGTCGAACAGTGTAACTCTCTTGAGCTACTCCATGTCCAAATAACTATAGGCAAAGCCCCCTACCACAGCATAGCTAGCTATAGTCTCTCATCATGAAACAGAAAAAGCATACCACATACCTGGACTTACTGGAGTCACTTGCTATAAAGCCCAACACCTTACTCATGGGTGATTTTAATTATCCTACTACTGAATGGGAAACATACATGACCACAAACATGCTGGCCCAGAGGTTCTTGGACTTTGTCAATACAAATGTTGTGGAACAGTTTGTCATCACATCCACAAGAGGCTCAAATGCCCTGGACATAGTACTCACTAACATGGGAGAGCATTGCAGCTCCCCCGTGTGATGACCTCCCTGGTAATATCTGACCATAAATCAGTCTCATTCGATGTAATTATAAGACCAGATACCCCCATCAAGCTCAAAAATGCTTAATAATTTTTCAAAGACAAATTATATTCTACTAATTGATGATATAAGAAGTTTCAATGCCTGCTCGAATGCAGATAACATAGACTCCTAAGCAGAGGTGTACACCAATGCCCTGTATAACCACTTAAGCATTGTATAGAATTGGCTGTACCTGATCAGATTAAAACCAGGTCTTGCTGAAAAAACAAGCCACCCTGGTGGACCCCAAGTTTAAACAGGCTATACAACCAGAGAAAGAAACTAATGTCCAAGAACAAGAGGGAACTGGCTCTGCAGAGGAAGAATCCCTCTCGCTTAAACAAGTAAATTAGAAATCTTGTCATGTCCTCCACAGCTAATTATGAAGCAAAAATAGGCTCCCTAGCTAACAATAATCATAAGGCATTCTTTAACAACTTCCAAAATCCAAAATGGAATACCCAGCTATGTGCTGAACTGGTTTTAGATGGCACCACCCATACTCAACCAGAGGTAATAGCCAGCCTGCTAGCTGACGGTTTTGGAGCACACTTCACCCCCCCGTCCCCTCCAGTCATCCCACAATGTATAACTACCACCATTCCTCAGCCTATTTTCTTAAGACAGCAGGTCATTCCCGCGCTCTCTAAGACCAAAAACACAGCATCAATGGGACCAGACAACATCCCAGGTTGCCTTTTAAACAACTTCAAACATGACCTAGCAGACCCACTTGGATCCTTGTTTAATCGTAGCCTGCTAACTGGCTATGTTCCGGTGGAATGGAGGACAGCAACAGTATTCCGTCTGCACAAAGGGAGACCATCAACTGACTCTGGAAATTATAGGCCATAAGCTTGACTAGACTCATCTGTAAGGCCATATAAAGAATCATTATGGCCCTTATTAACAAGGGCATAGGTAATCTCCAAACTATGGACCCAACCCAGTTTGGATTTGTTAAAAACAGATCATGCCTGTTAAATGAGGTTGACTTTGAGAAAGTCACCAAGGCCCTGGATGAGGGAAAGGCAGTGCATCCCACCTATATTGACATAACCAAGGCATTTGGCATATCCCCCCACTCAGGTATTACAGAGAAACTCTCCCAATTGGGAATTAATTCATACATTACCAGATGGGTAGCCAACTGGCTCACTGACAGGGCACATACTGTCAAAGTAGGTGATTTTACCTCTAGCAAAAGACCAGTCACCAGTGTCATACCACAGGGTTCTGTGCTAGGCCCCTTACTGTTTGGAATTTATTTCTCAGAAGTCAAGGCAAACTTGGATGGCCTGTGGCTAAGTTCACTGATGACTGCAAACTGGGAGCAATCACTGAGTTCCCCAACAATGTTAATATACTGCAGACAGGTTAATGCAGACAAATGATTTTAAAGCTAAATGCAAAAAATACATTATTATTCCCTTTGGGAAAGCTGACATCCCTGCTAATTACACTATAGACAGCACCACCCTAAGTGTAAACCCAGTGGTATGTGATATGGGTACTCAGCTTGATGGCAAGCTACATTTTGTCCACCCCGTATCCTTCTATGTGGCACATCTTATAAGTAAAGACATAGCATCTAGATCTAAGGATCTTATAATTCCATTACACACAGCCCTTCTCAGACCAATAATTGAGTACAGTGCTCCCTTTTGCATGTACATCACCACATGCCTGCAACAACTGGAGAGACCCCAGAGGTTTCTTATCAAGAAATTACAGTGTACACAAACGAAGTCTTACACAGAAAGACTGAAAGTCCTGTCACTGTTATTCTGTCTTCCAAAGGTTGCTAAGGGGTGTGCCTGTGCCTGGTTTACAGGGCAATCTCTGAGATGGCCCTGATGGAAATGCTATATATTCGTAGATCAAACTGCAGGAGGGTCACTCACTCCAGGTATCTTATCCTAACCTCTGACATGAACAGGTCATGCTGGAGTAATAGATACATCTCATAGAGACTGCCACTTCTATGGAACAAGTGTGAAACAGAGCCCCTCCCTGATCCTCAACAAATGCAACCTAATTCAATGGATGGGTGACTCTAAATTCACTCCTGGGTGGTGCCATGTCCCTTCTGGACAGAGAAGGTCGGTATTAACTACCATAGACCCTTACATCTGCAAACTTCATTCACCTAACCACCAACAATTGGGGCAACTTGGGATAAATATGGCTAGGTTGTAAGGGCTCTAGGACTGTTAGCCTAGTGACCTCCTATAAACCTATGACACAGTTATTATGTATGCCCATAACAAAATGGGAAATAATTGAGTCGGGACCAAATATGCAGCATTAGGGGCTTCTTTTATTTACAAGGAGCTGAGCATATTATTTGTTAAGCTGATAATTTATATTTAGTTTTTATTCTTATTACTTGCAAGGGCATTAACTGGTATCATAAGTAAGGAAACAGATGCAAAATTCTAGCTAGACTTCTTAATAAAGAAATATGCTGTTGCTTACAAAGATGATGAAATTCAGCTTGAAATTTCTTGGTTTCTAATAGTTTCTAGTAGGGGCATAAAGCCTCTTGTCTCTTACTTGGCACAGATACCCATAAAATAGACTGTGCCTCTCTTCAGCTATGGAAATATAGTTGCAGGTGCAACCTAAAGTCTCTTTATCAAAACTACAGTGTTACAGTGTGATATTAACACAAGCTGTAAGCCTCCTGAGAAGGCTTTTGGGAGATTTGTAACCTAGTTATTTAACTTTGTATTTAAAAATTGACTATTCTTTTAAGAATATTTTTAATTTCATTTAGTTATAGTTGACAGTAAAAATATTTGTAAATGCTTTCAGACCACTGCCTGTTTTATTACTTTAATGCCACCTCTTTAATATCTCACTGTTGTCATTTATTTATGCTTTTTGTCCTTTGATAATTGACACATGATGCATTTTTTCATATTTACAGCCAAGCACAGGTTAGGCATTTTCCCAGCATATATTTTTAATGTCTTCAAACCTCCCTTTCTCTTGCCATATGAAGAGATCAAAGCACTCTAGGTCTTTCTTGATAATTCAGTTCTCAATCTCTTCAGGGTCCCAAGCATTCTCATATTACTTTCTCAACCTCGGAAACTGTGAGCTCATGTCACACAACCTTTCCTCCCTTAAATAAACAGGTGCCAAAACAGTCAGACTCTAACTCACGTCTACTTTCTACCCGTGGTTGCTTTATCTCTCCCAAATCATTTTCTGCTGCATTAACATTACTGCTCATCCCACAGATACAACTTTTAGTATTGTTATGTACTTATATATATAGCTAGAGAGTTACACAATTATAGTCCCAGAGTTAATGTGTCTCACTGGCAATTATAACTACTGATTGTCATGATTGCACATCATTCTCGTGTTACGTTTTCATAATTCTTTACCCCTGTCTCTTACACTGCCTGGAAATTGATAACTGCTCAGTATGTCTTTCTCTGTTTTCAAAATTTTAAAATAAATACAATCAGCTGAAATATTATTTTAATAGTTTTAATAGTACTTCCAGTATATTCCCCATTCACAGCATAATTATTTTAAATGGAATGCATTTTATTTGGTGTGTACAGCGCAGAATTCATTTTTGCTTTTCCCAGGCTAGCTGTAATGTTAGTGTGCATGCTATGGAGGAATTGAAGAACATGATGTGTAGCCATTAAATAAGGCCTTCCATTATGAGCTAATGTATGCATATGAGTGTTCCAACAGAGAGGGTTATATAAAAAGTGAATCTGAAACCATCATAACAGTGACACCATTATAGTTAGCCACTATGAAAAATGATCCAGTGAACCATGATGTTCTGTGGTTTTCTGTAATTTAGAAGTTTGTCTGCCATTAGAGGCAGACAGCAAAACTCTGTGAGGACATTCTCGCCCTTCAGGATGAAAAGAAAAAAACAGTTATGAGAAAAACTGTACTTAGAATAAATATCCTATGTTCATGTTTTTTAAAGGGGAGACGAGTACCTACCAAGTCCCACATTACGAAAGTATGTGCATATGTGAGTTTTGCATGCAACTTATAAATGGCTTATGGCATGAAATTATACAAACTGTCTTTCCTGTAAGAGATCATTATGAAAAAGGGATGCTGATAGTGTCTCTATTCACTCAATTGATTAACAAATAAAAGATAAATCACAGAAATATTAAAATAAATATTTTGGTAAAAAATAAGATAGATTGTGAGTCACATGTTCGATATAACATTTTCTGAAGTAGTAAATGTTTATGATGAGGTAGGCTCAGCTTTTTTAAGTGCAAATTAAAATGCATCACTGCCATTTAAACCTTCAGTCCTACAATCAGGTTTAAAACATGACAGCTCCTATCTTTCCTGTGTAAAAAAATAATTATGTGTGCCACAGAAGTAATGATACTTAAAAAAAATATATTTTTGTTATTATTGCAGTTTTAACATTTATTCATTAATTTTCAGATTCCTATTTTCTTCCATTCAGAACTGTGGGAAGTTGGAGCCTATACCATTAGTACTGAGACTAAGACATAAAAAAGGCCTAATAGAACACAAGGTCATTGCATAACACACACACACACACACACACACACACACACACACACACACACACACACACACACACACACACACACACACACACACACACACACACACACACACACACACACACACACACACACACACACACACACACACACACACACACACACACACACACACACACATATATCACTTTGAGGGCATATCAATAAGGTATTTGGAGGATGGCAATTTCACCCATCTGTATACCTCTGTGATGTGTAAAGATTGTTTAAAAAACATATACTGCTCATATGATGGATTAAAGCTCTTTACTGATTATGAAACAACTCCTTTCTGCTTTCAGCCACTTATGAAAGACATCTCTCCTACTTAGCTCAACAGATGTATCTAAATCTCTAAAAGAAGCTATTATTTTATGTAGCCATGTACAACAACTTCCAAGAAGAATTTAACACAAGACTGGGCTCTTTATACACAATGGAAGTTATAAGCTAAGGTAGAGGGCATCACAGATAATGGCAACAGACAGTGATATCTCATTGTTTAAAAAGAAGTGAAAGTCCCAAACCGTTCATAGGTTCATAGGTTCATAGGTTCATACTAGGCTATCTGCCCGAGGGCATTTACAAGCCTAGCCCATCGTTTTGTGGCTTACGCCACCCCTTTAGTATAGGGAACTATACCCATTATTTTGCTGTGCCTCTGTCGAGCAGTGACACTGAGGTAATCCCTGGGGTATATCTGCGATCTCCCATCCATTGGTCAAGATTTCTCTTGAACAAGGCCAGCGAGGTGCTCTGCCTCACATGTACCGGGATTTTGTTCCACAGCATAGGGAGTCTCGTTCAAATACATTCTTGAAATATACAAAGACGTGCACATTTTAATTAAACATATAATTTTCTTCTGATATATAAAGAGAAAACGGCACAGCATAACTTATGAATTACAGAGTTTAAACAGTAATTGCTAAAAGAAAAGAAAAACTGCAAGCCACTGGCAGATTAGAAGAGTTTTTCAACTGTTATGTATATTTCTGTCTTTTTTTTTCTGGTAGTTAGAAAGATATTTCATTTTTAACTTTTGGGAAGTTTTAAATGATTCACTTGAGCACTGAAGCATTATGGCATTTCTGGTGTTTTATTTGGGAGTTTCTAAGGATGTTACTTAAAGGCAGCCAAATCTTTCATTCTGACTCACAGAGAGAGCAAGAAAAAGGTTTTGATAACAGACACTTAACAGATGCTGCCATAGGTAATGGGAGAATAGATGAAATTAAAACAGTCCTTGGGGTTTTCAGATGGTTGACAGAATGCCATCAGGTTTAACAGCCGAACAAACCCAAGGACCTCTTTTCTAAAGTCACCAATATTTGTATAGATGTAGTCCTTGTCAAAAGAACAGCAATTTCCTATTATAACAAGCAATTATTTAAAAAGTAAACTTCTGAGTAATCCAGAAACTTTCAGGCAGTGGAGTGTTGGATGAATATGGCCAAATTGGGCAAGCAGCGACACAGCTAATTTTATTTAGATTTAAGGGCAAAATACCAAAAATATTAGGGGCATTAGAAGGAACAGTCAAGGTCAAAAGCAAGGAAATGGGTACTAAGGTTTTAAAATGAAAAAGAGAAAAAGGGCCACAGAGACAGGTCTAATGAAAATAAAAAGGAAGCCACCAACTTGCTGTAGAAAAGGCAAGAACCAGTGGACCAAAAAAGATGTTTGAGTGGTACAATGAAACAGAAAGGAAGGAGTAGTGTAGTCCAGAGAGAATGATGATGTGAATGTTCAGTTAGTTAAAGTCAGAGCCTGATTTAGGAACTAGTGCGAGGAGAAGATGGGGGGTATGCTCTGGGACTACAGAGCGTCAAAGCAGATTCTGAGGGCTAGAATGGCTGTAGTTTGGAGAACAGTTGGGCTTAAATTGGACTGGCAGGTAGACATCAACAGGAGAGTAGACAAGCTTAGGAGGGGGTTAAGAGGGAAGGAAGAGAGAAGAGATGATTGGAGTGAGACAGACATAGTAATATAGCCTGGGACAGAGAAGAGGCAAACAGAAACAAGTTGAGAAAGCAGTTGGATATGTAATATAAATATGTAGGAGGGAAGCAAGTATAATTAAGAGAAAGGGCAACCAAGATGAAGGACAAGCAGCTGTCAATTAGCAGATGGGTAAGAAGGATGCAATAGCGAAGGCATAAGTAGTGAGAAGGGAAGGGGATAAATCAAGAATTGGCCAGACGACTGCAATCACTAAAAAGGGAGGCAGAGAGAGAGATAAAGGGAAATGTACCAAGGGAGAAGGCTAGCAGACTTATCTAAAAGTGCTAGTAAAAGATAGCAAGTTGTTAGTAGCAGAAGTATACAGGATAGTATGCATGCAGACTTAGGATAGCTAGAGCAGGAGAGGGTGTCTTGGTAGGGGAGTAATTTACAAGATGTCGTAAGTGGAGAAGCAGGGAAAGAAAAGGACTCTGCTGGAGCAGGAAATGGTGCTGAATCTAATTCCTATAAGGATGGGTTAAGTAATGACCAGATTAGTGAATGGAAGGGTACATTCTAGTTGGACAGAATTATTACATATTTCGTGATTCTATCTTATGACTTTTCAGTGTTTTGTGCGTTCAGTTTTATTTTTAAATATTTTGAGGTTTGATATTTTGAGCTTTAGATATTTAATGACAATCATATATTCATACTGGTCCCCTGCATTTTGATGAATGCTGTTTCTTCGACAAATACACAGAGTGTGGTTTAATATCAGTGGCACAGATCACTGAGCAGTGGTAAAGTTGATGGTGTGTAAGCTCCTGCCTGGTGCCCTGCAGAGTTCTACAGCAGCAGAGAAACAAAAGAGAGACTTCGGAGTGATTAAGTATAATTTTTCTGCATTTTCTTGCTGCCTTTAGCTAATTCCACCTAAAACACCACTTTTCTTGACTTTCTGTGATTTAAAAAGCCTGTTTCAGCTACATATTATACTTATTTTACTGCTTGCACTTTAACAAAGTTGTTTTTGTGTTTAAATTACCTGTCTAAATGTTGATGGCTACACACCCAACTGTGATAGCCATTTCTGTGCATTTAAAGTGTTTTTTGACTCAATCTGCTTTATTTTTTGAAAACAAAAACAAAAAAACAAACAAAAAAAAAACTTATTTTCCCACCTTTCTAAGCTAGTATAGTCCAGCTTTCAGGTTAGTGCTGAATTCAGGGCTAGTATACAGCTCAGCAGGCTCCTGCCTGGTGCCCTGCAGAGTTCTACAGCAGCAGAGAGACAAGAGAGAGACTTTGGAGTGATTAAGTGTCATTTTTCTGCATTTTCTTGCTGCCTTTAGCTAATTCTGCCTAAAGTGCTGATTTTGGAGTTTCTGTGATTTAAAAAGCTTGTTTCAGCTACATATTGCACTTATTTTATTGCCTGCACTTTACAAAAGTCATTTTGTGTTTAAATTACCTGTTTAACTGTTGTAGGCTACACACTCACGTGTGATAGCCATTTCTGTGCATGTAAAGTATTTTTTTTAATTGTATCTGCTTTATTTTCTTAAAAAAACAAAAAAACCCCCAAAACATATATACTTGTTTTCCTGCCTTTCTAAGCTAGTATAGTCCAGCTTTCAGGTTAGTGCTGAATTCAGGGCTGTGTTACAAGTTTCTGTGTTTGCCCATAACTTACTTGGATAGAAGGAAGTTTCCCTGTTCACTGTGAGAGAGGGAGCTTTGAGCAGCCTATCTGTCCCTGGAGGAGTGGTTTCATCCCAGAAATTTGTAGTTTATTGGCCATTTTGGGCTAATTTCTATCTCTTTCATTTCCCTGTTATAATACCTGCATTTGCGAGGTTTTTGGCTAGTATACAGCTCAGCAAGCTGCTGCCTGGTGCCCCGCAAAGTTCTACAGCAGCAGAGAGACTTTGGAGTGATTAAGTATCATTTTTCTGCATTTTCTTGCTCCTTTTAGCTAATTTCGGCTAATGCATAGATGCTCTAGAGTTTCTGTGATTTAAAAAGCTTGTTTCAGCTACATATTGTACTTATTTTACTGCCTGCACTTTAACAAAGTCATTTTTGTGTTTAAATCACCTGTTTAACTGTAGTAGTATACACACTCAAGTATGATAGCTATTTCTGTCTATTTAAAGTGTTTTTTGATTGTATCTGCTTTATTTGCTGAAAAAACAAACAAGCAAAAAAAAAAAAGAATATACTTATTTTCCTGCCTTTCTAAGGTAGTGTAGTCCAGTTTTCAGGTTAGTGCTGAATTCAGGGCTGTGTTACAAGTTTCTGTGTTTGCCCATATGTTACATGGCTAGAAGGAAGTTTTTTTGTTCACTGTGAGAGAGGGAGCTTTGAGCAGCCTATCTGTCCCTGGAGGAGTGGTTTCAGCCCAGAAATTAGTAGTTTATTGGCCATTTTGGGCTAATTTCTATCTCTTTCATTTCCCTGCTATAAAACCTGCATTTGTGAGGTTTTTGCGCTAGTATACAGCTCAGCAAGCTGCTGCCTGGTGCCCCGCAAAGTTCTACAGCAGCAGAGAGACGTTGGAGTGATTAAGTATAATTTTTCTGCATTTTTTGCTCCTTTTAGCTAATTCCAGCTAATGCACAGATTTTTTAGAGTTTCTGTGATTTAAAAAGCTTGTTTCAGCTACATATTGTACTTAATTTACTGCCTGCACTTTAACAAAGTCATTTTTGTGTTTAAATTACCTGTTTAACTGTTGTAGTCTACACACTCAAGTGTGATAGCTATTTCTGTGTATTTAAAGTGTTTTTTGATTGTATCTGCTTTATATGCTGAAAAAACAAACAAACAAAAAAAGAATATACTTATTTTCCTGCCTTTCTAAGGTAGTATAGTCCAGTTTTCAGGTTAGTGCTGAATTCAGGGCTGTGTTACAAGTTTCTGTGTTTGCCCATATCTTACATGGCTAGAAGGAATTTTTTCTGTTCATTGTGAGAGAGGGAGCTTTGAGCAGCCTATCTGTCCCTGGAAGAGTGGTTTCAGCCCAGAAATTAGTAGTTTATTGGCCATTTTTGGGCTAATTTCTATCTCTTTCATTTCCCTGCTATAAAACCTACATTTGTGAGGGTTTTGCAGTAGTATACAGCTCAGCAAGCTCCTGCCTGATGCCCTGCAGAGTTCTACAGCAGTAGAGAGACAAAAGAGAGACTTTGGAGTGATTAAGTATCATTTTTCTGCATTTTCTTGCTGCCTTTAACTAATTCTGCCTAAAGTACTGATTTTCTAGAGTTTCTGTGATTTAAAAAGCTTGTTTCAGCTACATATTGCGCTTATTTTACTGCCTGCACTTTAGAAAAGTCATTTTGTGTTTAAATTACCTGTTTAACTGTTGTAGGCTACACACTCACATGTGATAGCCATTTCTGTGCATTTAAAGTGTTTTTTTGATTGTATCTGATTTATTTTCTGAAAATAAACAAAAAAACAAAAAATATATGCTTGTTTTCCTGCCTTTCTAAGCTAGTATAGTCCAGCTTTCAGGTTAGTGCTGAATTCAGGGCTGTGTTACAAGTTTCTGTGTTTGCCCATACCTTACTTGGATAGAAGGAAGTTTCTCTGTTCACTGTCAGAGAGCGAGCTTTGAGCATCCTATCTGCCCCGGCGGAGTGGTTTCAGCCCAGAAATTAGTAGTTTATTGGCCATTTTGTGCTAATTTCTATCTCTTTCATTTCCGTGCTATAAAACCTGCATTTACAATGTTTTTGCACTAGTATACAGCTCAGCAAACTCCTGCCTGATGCCCTGCAGAGTTCTACAGCTGCAGAGAGACAAAAGAGAGACTTTGGAGTGATTATCATTTTTCTATATTTCTGGCTGCCTTTAGCTAATTCCATCTAAAGTGCAGATTTTCTAGAGTTCCTGTGATTTAAAAAGTTTGTTTCAGCTACATATTGTACTTATTTTACTGCCTGGACTTTAACAAAGTCATTTTTGTGTTTAAATTACCTGTTTAACTGTTGTAGTCTACACACTCACATGTAATAGCCATTTCTGTGCATTTAAAGTGTTTTTTTTATTGTATCTGCTTTATTTTCTGAAAAAAAAACAAAAAAACAAAAACAAATATACTTGTTTTCCTGCCATTCTAAGCTAGTGTAGTCCAGTTTTCAGGTTAGTGCTGAATTCAAGGCTGTGTTACAAGTTTCTGTGTTTGCCCACACCTTACTTGGATTGAAGGAAGTTTCCCTGTTCACTGTGAGAGAGGGAGCTTTGAGCAGCCTATCTGTCCCTGGAGGAGTGGTTTCAGTCCAGAAATTAGTAGTTTATTGGCCATTTTGGGCTAGTTTTTATCTCTTTCATTTCCCTGCTATAAAACCTGCATTTACGAGGTTTTTGCAGTAGTATACAGCTCAGCAAGCTCCTGCCTGATGCCCTGCAGAGTTCTACAGCAGCAGAGAGACAAAAGAAAGACTTTGGAGTGATTAAGTATCATTTTTCTATATTTCTTGCTACCTTTAGTAAATTCCATCTAAAGCACAGATTTTCTAGAGTTCCTGTGATTTAAAAAGTTTGTTTCAGCTACATATTGTACTTATTTTACTGTCTGCACTTTAGCAAAGTCATTTTTGTGTTTAAATTACCTGTTTAACTGTTGTAGTCTACACACTCAAGTGTGATAGCCATTTCTGTGCATTTAAAGTGTTTTTGATTGTATCTGCTTTATTTTCTGAAAAAAAAAAAAAAACAAACAAAAAAATACTTGTTTTCCCACGTTTCTAAGCTAGTATAGTCCAGTTTTCAGGTTAGTGCTGAATTCAGGGCTGCGTTACAAATTTCTGTGTTTGCCCATTTCTTACATGGCTAGAAGGAAGTTTTTCTGTTCACTGAGAGAGAGGGAGCTTTGAGCAGCCTATCTGTCCCTGGAGGAGGGGTTTCAGCCCAGAAATTTGTAGTTTATTGGCCATTTTTGGGCTAATTTCTATCTCTTTCATTTCCATGCTATAAAACCTGCATTTGTGAGGGTTTTGCGCTAGTATACAGCTCAGCAAGCTCCTGCCTGGTGCCCTACAGAGTTCTACAGCAGCAGAGAGACAAGAGAGAGACTTTGGAGTGATTAAGTGTCATTTTTCTGCATTTTCTTGCTGCCTTTAGCTAGTTCTGCCTAAAGTACTGATTTTGGAGTTTCTGTGATTTAAAAAGCTTGTTTCAGCTACATATTGCACTTATTTTATTGCCTGCACTTTACAAAAGTCATTTTGTGTTTAAATGACCTGTTTAACTGTTGTATGCTACACACTCACATGTGATAGCCATTTCTGTGCATGTAAAGTATTTTTTTAATTGTATCTGCTTTATTTTCTTAAAAAAACAAACCCCCCCCAAAACATATATACTTGTTTTCCTGCCTTTCTAAGCTAGTATAGTCCAGCTTTCAGGTCAGTGCTGAATTCAGGGCTGTGTTACAAGTTTCTGTGTTTGCCCATAACTTACTTGGATAGAAGGAAGTTTCCCTGTTCACTGTGAGAGAGGGAGCTTTGAGCAGCCTATCTGTCCCTGGAGGAGTGGTTTCATCCCAGAAATTTGTAGTTTATTGGCCATTTTGGGCTAATTTATATCTCTTTCATTTCCCTGTTATAAAACCTGCATTTGCGAGGTTTTTGCACTAGTATACAGCTCAGCAAGCTGCTGCCTGGTGCCCCGCAAAGTTCTATAGCAGCAGAGAGACTTTGGAGTGATTAAGTATCATTTTTCTGCATTTTCTTGTTCCTTTTAGCTAATTCCGGCTAATGCACAGATTTTCTAGAGTTTCCGTGATTTAAAAAGCTTGTTTCAGCTACATATTGTACTTATTTTACTGCCTGCACTTTAACAAAGTCATTTTTGTGTTTAAATTACCTGTTTAACTGTTGTAGTATACACACTCAAGTATGATAGCTATTTCTGTCTATTTAAAGTGTTTTTTGATTGTATCTGCTTTATTTGCTGAAAAAACAAACAAGCAAAAAAAAAAAAAGAATATACTTATTTTCCTGCCTTTCTAAGGTAGTATAGTCCAGTTTTCAGGTTAATGCTGAATTCAGGGCTGTGTTACAAGTTTCTGTGTTTGCCCATATGTTACATGGCTAGAAGGAAGTTTTTTGTTCACTGTGAGAGAGGGAGCTTTGAGCAGCCTATCTGTCCCTGGAGGAGTGGTTTCAGCCCAGAAATTAGTAGTTTATTGGCCATTTTGGGCTAATTTCTATCTCTTTCATTTCCCTGCTATAAAACCTGCATTTGTAAGGGTTTTGCGCTAGTATACAGCTCAGCAAGCTCCTGCCTGGTGCCCTGCAGAGTTTTGCAGCAGTAGAGAGACAAAAGAGAGACTTTGGAGTGATTAAGTATCATTTTTCTGCATTTTCTTGCTGCCTTTAGCTAATTCTGCCTAAAGTACTGATTTTCTAGAGTTTCTGTGATTTAAAAAGCTTGTTTCAGCTACATATTGCGCTTATTTTACTGCCTGCACTTTAAAAAAGTCATTTTGTGTTTAAATTACCTGTTTAACTGTTGTAGGCTACACACTCACGTGTGATAACCATTTCTGTGCATTTAAAGTGTTTTTTTTATTGTATCTGATTTATTTTCTGAAAAAAAACAAAAAAACAAAAAAAATATATGCTTGTTTTCCTGCCTTTCTAAGCTAGTATAGTCCAGTTTTCAGGTTAGTGCTGAATTCAGGGCTGAGTTACAAGTTTCTGTGTTTGTCCATACCTTACTTGGATAGAAGGAAGTTTCTCTGTTCACTGTGAGAGAGGTAGCTTTGAGCAGCCTATCTGCCCCTGGAGGAGTGGTTTCAGCCCAGAAATTAGTAGTTTATTGGCCATTTTGTGCTAATTTTTATCTCTTTCATTTCCCTGCTATAAAACCTGCATTTACAATGTTTTTGCACTAGTATACAGCTCAGCAAGCTCCTGCCTGATGCCCTGCAGAGTTCTACAGCAGCAGAGAGACAAAAGAGAGACTTTGGAGTGATTATCATTTTTCTATATTTCATGCTGCCTTTAGCTAATTCCATCTAAAATGCAGATTTTCTAGAGTTCCTGTGATTTAAAAAGTTTGTTTCAGCTACATATTGTACTTATTTTACTGCCTGGACTTTAACAAAGTCATTTTTGTGTTTAAATTACCCGTTTAACTGTTGTAGTCTACACACTCACATGTGATAGCCATTTCTGTGCATTTAAAGTGTTTTTTTTTTATTGTATCTGCTTTATTTTCTGAAAAAAAACAAAAAAAACAAAAACAAATATACTTGTTTTCCTGCCATTCTAAGCTAGTGTAGTCCAGTTTTCAGGTTAGTGCTGAATTCAGGGCTGTGTTACAAGTTTCTGTGTTTGCCCACACCTTAATTGGATCGAAGGAAGTTTCCCTGTTCACTGTGAGAGAGGGAGCTTTGAGCAGCCTATCTGTCCCTGGAGGAGTGGTTTCAGCCCAGAAATTAGCAGTTTATTGGCCATTTTTGTTCATTTTTATCTCTTTCATTTGCCTGCTATAAAACCTGCATTTGTGAAGTTTTTGAGCTAGTATACAGCTCAGCAAGCTCCTACCTGGTGCCCTGAAAAGTTCTACAGCAGCAGAGAGACAAAAGAAAGACTTTGGAGTGATTATCATTTTTCTATATTT
Organism: Protopterus annectens; assembly: GCF_019279795.1. Classification (NCBI taxonomy): domain Eukaryota; kingdom Metazoa; phylum Chordata; order Ceratodontiformes; family Protopteridae; genus Protopterus; species Protopterus annectens. The sequence goes on along the minus strand of NC_056748.1, from coordinate 763,117,535 downwards.
TTTGCTACCTTTAGTTAATTCCATCTAAAGCACAGATTTTCTAGAGTTCCTGTGATTTAAAAAGTTTGTTTCAGCTACATATTGTACTTATTTTACTGTCTGCACTTTAACAAAGTTGTTTTTGTGTTTAAATTACCTGTTTAACTGTTGTAGTTTACACACTCGTGTGATAGCCATTTCTGTGCATTTAAAGTGTTTTTTTGATTGTATCTGGTTTATTTTCTGAAAAAAAAAAACAAAAAAACAAAAACAAATTTACTTGTTTTCCTGCCATTCTAAGCTAGTGTAGTCCAGTTTTCAGGTTAATGCTGAATTCAGTGCTGTGTTACAAGTTTCTGTGTTTGCCCACACCTTACTTGGATAGAAGGAAGTTTCCCTGTTCACTGTGAGAGAGGGAGCTTTGAGCAGCCTATCTGTCCCTAGAGGAGTGGTTTCAGCCCAGAAATTAGTAGTTTACTGGCCATTTTGGTCTAATTTCTATCTCTTTCATTTCCCTGCTATAAAACCAGCATTTGCATGGTTTTGCATGCCGGGTAGTGCACGTTAGCTGGGGTGTAACTATTCCCAGCTCCACAAAGTCTACTCTTCAATTTTTCCCTTGTAACTGGACAAACTTTCAACTTAAGCACTCAAACCATTCACTTCTCATCTCAGCACTTGCTTAAAACTCATAGCAAGCACTAATAAACCTTAACACTAGACCCCCCTATACTGTAGAGAAGGACAAGGCTATCTATTTGACCTTACAATGCAATCAGTAAAACAGTTCATTGTACCTATCCAGGCATGTCCAAAGGGCAGTTTCAGGTGTACTCTCTGGTCCAACTGGTGAATCTGGGCATTTTGAGGCAATGTTACAATTGCCTCATGTACACAGACAAACATCTCCTCCTTTCACCAAAAACTAATACATGTGAGAGATGCAGTTATACAGCCAAACTGGAGGCTAAGCTCTCTCAACCCAAGACTGGACCAGGCAGTTAAGAGGAGAAGGGAATTACTTGCATCACACCACCAGTCTCACATAGACCTAGTAAACCAGCACCTGCAAAAAACCCACATAAATACATGAAAACATAGTCAAAGGCTCTAAATAAAAATCTGCAAAAGCAACAGAGACCTCCAAAGCAGACATCCAAGTAACCTCCACCCCCCAACACAAACCATCAAACACATACTTCACAAAACCAGTGTGCCACGGAATCACAGCCCTTAAGGCAAAATAACATACCCAACACACTAGTAATAGGTGACTCTATAGTCAGGCACACTGACGTCCCACTCACTAGGCTGAACAAGGAGAAGGTTACTGTTAGCTGCCTGTTGGGTGCCAGGATCCGCCACATAACACAAGCACTCAGGTCACTCCAGAACAAGTACAAATATGACTCTGTCATTGTCCATTTGATGTGAATGACCTGAGCCATACCTCCCTGGAATACATGAAGAGAGACATGGAGGAGCTCTCTGATCACTTAGCCCAGGCCAGTATGACCCTTACCCTAAGTAGCATCCTGCCCTCACCAAGAATGATACCATGGTATAGAGAAAAAAATTATCAATTTCAACAACTGGCTAAGCTTCTGGTGTCATTCAAAGGGGATCCAGTGTCTGGCAGCCTGGGATGACATGCTCGACAAGCAATGCTGCTACACTAGAGATGGCTTGCACCTTTCACCCTTAGGCTTTTGAATACTGGCCCAGGCTCTTGCCACCCCCATAGTGCCTTTTTTAGGCAAGGCTCAAAAGACAAACCCACCGCCGTAAATAGCACAAGTAGCAAAAAACTGAGGGTAATGCTACTCAATGCCAGAAGTCTAAACCTCAAAATGCATGCACTCGTGGCACTCCTCAGTATGGAGAAAATCGATATATGTGCAGGAACAGATACCTGGTTTAAGGCTCCAGAGAGCACCCCAGCACTACCAGGCTACAACTCATGCCATACATATCAGCCACAAAACCCATATCAAAATATAAAAGGTGGGGGAGTATCCATATTCATCAAGGATACCTACACCTCCAGGTTAGTGACACAGCACGATGCTTCAGAGATCATCCACGTGCAACTAACAATGGGCAAAACTGCTATTCAAATTATAGCTTGCTACAGATCACCCACCATGTCCCAGGACCCCCACTCCGCATTCCTGGAAACACTGGGAAACATAAAGGTCCTACCAAATACTCTGATATTGGGTGATTTTAATTACCCAGACATTAACTGGGAGAACTACTCAAGTATTAACTCCCTTTCCCAACATTTCCTAGAATTTATAAACTCAAACACCCTGGATCAACTGGTCAACACCCCCACCAGTGGTGACAACATATTTGACCTGGTCATCACCAACATGGGTGACAGGTGTTCCATACTGGAGGCCAACCCCTCACTGGTTAGATCTGACCATAAACTAATCACTCTGGATATCCACATTCTGCCACCACCCCCGGTCAAAGAAACCACTGTAAAAAACTTTTCAAAAGCAAACTTCACGTTACCTAAGACCGAGGTGGGAAGTTTCAAAGCCCCCATGCTAAAGGATAACGCTGTCCAAGCTGCAAAATCCTTTACTAATGCACTCTACAGGCACCTACAAGAATGCATGGATCGTGCTATCCCAAACAAAACCAAGACTCACTCCTCCAAGAAAAGGAAACCAGTCTGGTGGACCCCTGCCATAAACAAGCTATACAATAGAAGGAGGAAACTAGTACAGAAAAGAGTAAAATCCCAAGAAGGGAAGACATCCCTGATCAGTATCAGCAAGAAACTATGTTCCCTCATAAAATCAACCAAGGCTAGCTTCGAAAGAAAAATTGCCATGGACTCCAAAGATAACCACAAGGCATTCTTTAGCTATTTCAAGAATCTAAGTGGCAATTCTCAGATCTACTCGGAGTTAGTGCAGAATGGCACAAAATACACTGAACCAAAAGATATAGCCAACATCCTGGCAGAAAGGTTAATTGCAAACTTCACCCCCCTCTTACACCCAAAAGGGCCAATAACTATACCAGAAGAATGTAGTGCCCCTGAAATCACAGACACTCAGGTTAAAACAGCTCTCTCCAAAGCCAAAAACACAGCATCAATGGGACTGGACGGTATCTCAGGCTGCATCCTACACGAGCTCAAAGATGAACTAACCCCTCACCTAAACACAATTTAAACTCAGCCTCTCCACAGGCTATGTGCCCACAGAGTGGCGCACAGCAATGGTTATTCCACTCCGCAAAGATGGAGCCACAGCGGACCCCGGGAACTATTGCCCTATAAGCCTAACTAGCTTGGTCTGCAAAGCTATGGAGCGCATCATCATGGATCTCATTAACAGAGACACTGGGAACCTACAAACACTGGACCCTACCCAGTTCGGCTTTGTTAAGGGCAGATCATGCCTCCTAAACCTGGTGGACTTCTTTGAGACAGTTACCAAGGTTATAGACGAGGGAAAGGTGGTCCACACAGCTTACCTAGACCTCGCAAAAGCCTTTGACACCATTCCCCACTCAGGTATTATAGACAAGCTCACCAGCCTGAACATAAACCCCTACGTCACGAGATGGCTTACAACTGTCTCACACACAGAACCCACATGGTAAGAGTTGTGGGAGCTAGGTCTGTCTCTAAACTGGTTACAAGTGGCATTCCCCAGGGCTCAGTCCTAGGACCCTTCTTGTTCGGCATATACTTCTCAGAGGTACAGGCAAGCACAGGAGGACTATGGCTGACCAAGTTCGCAGATGACTGCAAACTAGGGGCTATAAATGACTCTCCAGCTGACACAGACATCCTCCAAAAGGGTCTCACTGAGACAGATACCTGGTGTCAAAACCATGGCCTCAAGCTAAATGCCAAAAAGTGCATAGTCATCCCCTTTGGAAAAAAACAAAGTACCCACAAGCTACCACATAGGTGGTAGCCCCCTAAATACTGAAGACGTAATAAGAGATCTGAGGACCCAAGTAGAGAGTAACCTCTCCTTTGATAATCACATTGCCAAAGTGGTTAGAAAATCCTTCTATGTGGCCCACCTAATCACAAAAGGGTTTGCATCAAGATCGAAAGAGGTAATTGGGCATCCTCTATGCATCACTCATCAGACCCATCATAGAGTACAATGCCCCATTTGGGATGTGCCTTACAAGACACCTGCAACAACTGGAAAGACCACAGACGTACCTCACCAAGAGGATCACTGGCCTCAAGCAGATGCCCTATGCAGCTTGACTGAAGAAACTCCAGCTGTACACGGTTGCATACTGCCTACTGAGAGGTGATCTGTGCCTGACATACAAGGCCATGTCCATCCCAGAATTGATGGACATGCTCCACCTAAAGAAAAGCATATCCCCTTGAGCCACATGCTCCAGGGATCTAAACCTCACCACAACAATAAATAGGACGTGCTGGAGGGATAGATTCCTGTCCCAGAGACTTCCCATGCTCTGGAACAAGATTCCAATCTACATTAGGCAGAGCTCTTCACTAACCCTCTTCAAGAGAAACCTTGACCAGTGGATGGGAAACAGAAAGTTTACCCCAGGGATCACTTCAATGGCTCTGCTGGACAGAGGCACAGGGAACTAATTTAAGGGGGTGGCGAAAGCCAACACATTCCGGCTAGGCTTATAAATGCCTTCGGACAGATAGCCTTGTACCTACCTATGAACTTATGAACCTATAATGCTGAGACAAGTAAGTGGAGTTGGAGGATCAGAGTGTTTGTGCATGTGTATACGAGTTAGGGCTAAGGTTTGGGATGAGTGAAGAGTAGGTGTATGTTTGTGTATTTTAGGGTTAGGGTCATGGTTAGTAAACTAGGTGACAGATATAGTGGTGTTTGTGAATGCTTGTGTGTCTGAGTGTGTCATGTATAGTGGCAGTGTTATGGGAAGGTTTTTATGAAGTTAAGGTGTAGGATAAGGGTTAATGGAAGGGGCAGCATCAGGGTTAGGGATAGCACCCATTTCTAAGGTGCTGCAGGGGGTGAAATCACTTAATTCACTGTATTAAGCCAATCAATAAGTGATCGGCTTACTACAGTTAGATCAACACCCCCCCAGCAGAGGTACACCAACCATGTGGTCAAATGCACAACACTCCTCCGCTCCCTAGTGATCCAGCCATTCAAGCCCCATTTCTGAGTCCCTGCTCCCAACCCTCCTTTAAAATATTCTGCCTGCATGGAGTGCTACAGTGCTCATGCTTTAGTTAAAAAAAAAAATTCTACTTTTTAAACTGTAGGAAACTGCCTGCTAGAAATGTGGCAAACAATTGCTACAGTTAATACCCTGCCTGCATGGAGCGCTACAGCGCTCAGGTTTTACTTAAAAAAAAAAAGATTTTTTTCTTTTGAACTGTAGTGAACTGCTTGCTATAATGTAGAAAATAGTCGCTACAGTTTAGACCACACATGGAGCCCTATAGTTCTCAAGTTTGACTGCAAATGCAATATCAGCTTTTAAAATCCAGAATTTCATTAAAGAATGATTTAGATCAGCTGAATGAGCCCTCCCCCCAACACTTTGTGCCTGGGACAGTTGCCCCTCTCACCCCATCCTAGCTATGCTGCTGGCTATCATTCTGTACACCCACTACCTATTATTCAACCAGATTAAGCTGTTCACTTGATGTTATGGGGGGAGAAAAAGTGGGACCCAACAGGGGTTGCATTGCAGAAAACTACTGAACTAGATTCCCATTTGGTGCAAACAAAAGATGGTACTAGAGTTTGAAGAGACAGAATCGCCAACTGATTCCTAAATATGTGTCAACCTGAATACAATGTAATGTTCCAGAGAATCAGCTAAACCAGTATGAGCTGAGAATAACCTAGTGATTTTCCAATAACTATGTAGCTATACCAACAACAGATGTACTTCAGTCAAACCTGTGAGACAAGATCAGGAGTCTGAGTCTGCGTATTCACAGTAACAGACTATGTACTGTCCAACCAACACAACTGAGTGTGACTGTTCCTGTTCCTAATCCTGTTGACCCTATTTTTGCCTACTGATTGCAAAAGGTCTAATACTTGTCATAGAAGTATATCTCAAAGTTTTCCTTTTGTGGGTTCTCAATCTGTTTACAGTTATAGTTTAATTTTATTTGAGTGATGAAAAGTGATTGCCAAATTTGTTCCCCAGAATCATTGGGACAGTTAACCAATTGCTAGAAATGCATTTCCAAATATTTTATAAATGGTTATACTGTTGGTATGCAATATGAATATGCTTTTCTAGACTAAGTCTAGAATGCAAAATGAGATGCATTGGTTGTGCATCAATGTACTTCGTAGCTTTAAAGAATGAGATTTTCTTTTAAATGAAGTAGATATGATAAGTGGAATAAAGCTGCTGAAGTGTTTGTATATGTTGTGTATATGTACCATGGCCACTGACATTTTATGTCAGATGTATGGTGCTTCTCTTCTAAGAATGTTCATGACTCAAAGTGCATTGCGCTGGCTACGTTCTGGTCAGATGGGTGTGAGATGCTGAAGTATTATCATTATTTATGGGAAGTTGTCATGTTGTTGTGGATTTGATTAAACTGATGGTTTATCCTGACATCTGTAACATGATCAATGAAAATTACTGGGTAAGCATTGCTGCAAGCTCTGACAATTTCTAATTTTTGTTTAATAGCATTTTCTGTTTAAGTAATGTCAACTGCCATTTATGTTACTCATCATTCATAACCCTGGAATGTGTAATTCAACATACTCTGACCATTAAACATTTAAATCAAGCATAACAGATGAGCATGCATGCATAAACCAGGGCTTTCATTAACAAATATATTCCCTTAAAAAGATTTTTTATTTACTGCATTAGATGCACATTTGGCTAATGGACTGTCAGCAGTAGTTCTCTCACAATCCTATACAAATTCAAAACCTAACTGCCTATAACCGTTTACATAATTTTTTTAAAGTGAGTAGTATTTGGGCATGTTATCTACAGTCTTATTAAATGTAATCAATAAATGTTGATGTCAGTTATAAAGTAAAGTTTTGGTGAAAAGTAGGGAGTGTTTTAGTAGATTTCAGTTGTTTTATGGGGATGTCATGTCTTATTATAAAATCATGTTAGGTGCATTTTCTCTTTTTATTGGCATACTTTTTTCTTAAGTATTTATTTGTTGTTAATGGTTACTTAACAGCAAGTGAGTAGAAGTTGCAAGGAAGTAGTGCAACCACGAATTGTGCAAAGCATGTAATCAGTATGGTTGAATGGAAGGTGTGCATTACATGTCAAGTTTGTAATACAGATCGTTGGCATTTTGAAGAGAAGAATTTTATCACATGGTAATTACTTCATTTATGTTTCACATTGTTGGTATCAATGAAGTAGGTGTGTGTGTGTGTGTGTGTGTGTGTGTGTGTGTGTGTGTGTGTGTGTGTGTGTGTGTGTGGGGTGATTAGTGTCTGTTTATTTGCTGTAGATCTTTGACTGTCTGATGTCTGAAACACTGGGAGTAGAATTTAAACAATAAGACAATCAGGAAGTTATTGTCCTTTCAGCATGGCTATGCTGTTTCCCCTGGATTGGATTTTTCATGCAGTGAGTTTAATTTGACAGGAAGATGTTGTTATTTGAATGCCTTTTTCTTCTTCCTCACAGATTGATAGTGTATTCCTAATGTTAAAGAAGCATGCTGTGACTACAACTACTTTTTACTCTAAAGAATGTACTGTATTGTATTATTTGTCCTACTGATAACCTGGCTCACGTCTAATTTAGAATTCTGTCTCATTTGCACATTAACTGGTGGCTGTTGTGGCACGGGGAATATTACTTACTGATTCTTTTCAGTGCAGTAGTGCCAAGCTAAACTTTTGTGGATGGTATCACTCACCAAATTATTACATCCCTACATTTAGCAGAAGCATGACATCAAAATGGCCCTAGCCTTGCTAACACACGTGGCATGAGGGAAGGTGGGCTGCTCTATTGAGTGGGTCTTTTTCAGCCACAACATGATCTATAGGCTTAACACAAGTAAGGAAATTATTATTATATACACAGTGAACAGAAATATGAGTCATTATAAATGATAGCTCTGCCCTTAGTTGGAGATACATTTAACTACATACAGTAGACTGTGCAGTCATACTTAGTGTTTAAGGGTGTTGGTTATTCGCAGCAGAACTCACTTTCACATTCTAGAAAATAGTAATGTCTTGTAATGTCTTTCGGCTTTTCCCGGTTAGGGATCGCCACAGTGGAACTCTGGTCTGCTAATGATTGGCAGTGGATTTTTATGGTGCCAAGTTTCCAGCCCGACGCCCAACCTTCAAAGAAGGCACACCCATTCACGCACGCATCTACCTGCATTTCTTTAAACATCACTCGACCGTGGTGAGAACATGAAGACTCCACACAGAAGGTGCTCCAGCTGAGAATCGAAAGGAAGAACCTCTTGCTGTGAGGCGACAACACTAACTGCTGCACCACCGTGGACTCTCTTTCACATTCCAGAAAATATGAAACACAAATGAGTTACACCTGATAGCTATAAGTAGCCTACACCTTTTCTTTAACCAGCTAAGGGCACAGTTTTCCTTTTTTGGGGTGACCTGGGAGAACTGCCTTGTTAAGTTACTTACTGAAAACCACACAGTAATTAAACTGGGGCTGATAGAGAATCAAACCCTGGAATACAGGAGGCAGGTCATTAACAGCTACAGCCTTAACGCTCTGTGCTAACTAGCAAACTTAACTTCCTTCACGTTGTCATGACAGCTATGAAGTTTTATTTGAATTTAGATTTTATTTGTTATCACTGTTTTTCACTATTTGTAAGTAGGAAAGGCTAGCTTGTTAAGATTTCATTCATATTTTGTTATTTTACCTTCAAGCTCTAGCCACCCCAAGGGGTTTAGACAGCTATAAATTCACCCAGACTGCAGAGAGCAAAATCCTGAACATATCTAAACAATCCTACCTTGGTTTGTGTTTTACTTTGGAGTGCTACTGCGAGCGATAGTGAGCAGATGCTACTGCGTGCCTTGGCAAGCGATGTACAGGAATTACAACTTTTGTCTGACTTGCAGAACTTGTATTGTCAGAACAACTTTACTGTACTTACTTTAGTATTTAGTTGTATTATTACTTGTTTAATTTTTGAGACACAAGTTAATTTAAGTTCTCTTTGAATTCTGTGGTTTTGATTATTTTTTTTACAATATTTTATTAATTTGAAGCTGAACATGAATTCCTTAAATGAATATGCAATTAATGATTTGGTAATGCACAAATATATTGTACAGTGTAATAAATGCTATGCATATTTAAAGGTAACAGCTGATGGCACCGGTGATCTGTGTTCCTCATGTCAAAGATTGGATGATTTGCTTACAATTGTTAGAAATAAATTTAGACTTAATGATGATGATTGCACTTGCGCAATTGGCATGGCTTGGAGAACTGTTGTATCATATATTAATGACTGGACTGATGAAGTAAATAATGTTAGGCATAGAACAAATAGAACACATTTAGGAAATGATGCATCTATTTTCTGCAAAGATCATTCAACCCATATGAAACAAGACAATGTCCCTGACAACTTTGCCATTCTGGATGCAAGTATTCAGCAATTTGAGGATCTGGTTTATTTAAAAGGAAATAAAAAAGAAAGAAATGATGAACTTCACAACAAATAACAAAGAAGAAAAAGAAACTGATTAATAACTGTAAAGGAAAGAGAATATGTACTAAAAAGGACACTGCTTTGTTATGTAAGACACAAGTAACAGGGAATGATAATATTTTTCTATCTGAAAACCTTTAGTCAGCAGAAAAAGGTATCATTTCTCCAAAAGAGAAGGTAGAAAAAATAGGCAAGGGGCAGATCAAGAAGAAGAAATCCAAACTGAACATGGAAGGATTGAAGAACATTACTGTTAGAAAAAAGAAGAGAAAGACAGATGTTGACTACATGGCTCAAGCTGTGGATTTACAATACCAGCTGGATGAGACTTTAATACACAATGAAAACAGTGGGATTAATAAGATTAATGGTGATGAAGATCTATCCTTTGTAACAATTGATAGAGCATACATTACTGTATCAGAAGTTGAATATTCTCCAGAGTTGGCAAGCAAAGAAATTCTTGTAACTGGAGATTCACTTATTAGAGGAACTGTTACTTATTTTTGCAGAGAAGATAATGAACATCGAGTAGTGTTATGCTTGCCAGGAGCAAAAATAGAAGATGTGAGAAAGGCCTTGGAATGCCTTAATGTAAAGAAGTACAGATCTGTTTCTATTCATGTCAGTACAAATTATGTCATCCGCAAGGATTCTCTGACTGTTAGTAGGGAACTGACATCCCTCTTAGACAGTATAGCTTGTACTGGTGTTAGGACATATTTTTCACAAATCACCTATAGAAAGGATAGTCAGGTTACTGTGAATGAAAAGATTTTTCCTACATGGAAAAAAATGTCCTGTTTTAAAAAATGGAAATGTGTAGAGCATCCAAGCCTAGTTTTGGGCACACATGTTCAGATGGGGGGGGGGGTCTATATTAAAAGAATGAAATGACATGAGTGAATGCTCTTTCATCGACACATACAACCCGAAAGCACAAAACAGCAAAGTTATGGAACAACGATTCTTTTCCCAGGGAAAAAAATCACTGCCCCCTCAAAAAAAAAAATGTACAAACAAAATAAAGTGGGGGCTTCACCCCCCACTTACCCTACTTAAATATACCAACACCAAGATCACACATAGTGGAGGAAATGGCAAAGTTCCAAGAATGGCCCAGTGATTTTTTTTTTCCCTGGGAAAAAAAAATCACTGTTCTGTTATTTCACTGTTTTATGCTTTTGGGTTTGTGTCAATGAAAGAGCGTTTGTTTTTTTCTTGTTTCGTTCTTTTGATATATACCCCAGACAGGATGGTGTGCATTTGTCAAGATCAGGGAAGAGAATTTTTGCAGCAGATATTTTGCAATATTTGACAAACACTAGGCAGGATTTTTGCCAGGTCAAAAATGTAACAGTCCACAGATAGCAACATTTGGTTCAACTCTGATGGTTTCTTAATGCTAGGAGCATTAATAATAAAGTTTTTTATTGGAAAATTTGCTACGTTCTCATAAGATTGATGTTGTTATTGTTTGTGAAACATTGGTTAAAGAACAATGACTGTAAACCAGTTCTGTCAGGGTATACATGATTTTATAACAAAAAAATCAGGTGGAGGTACTAGGATAGGGATTAAAGATAGTTAAGAGACCAACACTAATAACTACAATAAATAACTCCAACTGGAACATATAACAATTGCTGACCTACAGATGACCCAGTTAGTGATGTAGAGGATTTAGAAAGTTGAATCAGGAATCATTGGAAGAAGGAAGGAAGAATAAGGAAGACTGGGGACTTAAATTTACTACTTAAACTAGGATTAATATTGATAATACAATAATGGAGTCAAGAAATTATTCATTATTCACAACATATAACAACCATTGCTTCAGATTGCAAAAAAAAAAAACCTGGGGAAAAATAGATGGAGCATTATTTGTTAAAGAAATTAATGTTACTTCAAGTTAGTCAAGTTTTTACCTGATGTGCAGGGATCATGGGGTTAGAGATACGTTAATTTTTGTTGCTAGATAATTCTGCCACAAAAATCTAAAACCAATCCACAACAAAGGTTAATTACAGATTATATGGAAAACAAACAGTCACTATAAAACTAACTAACTGGAGTGAGGATGGAAAAAAAAAAAAAAAAAAAAAAATGTTAACATATCTTATCACAACATCAGGGAGGGGATATTATTTATAAGAACAAGATTAAGGTGAGAGACAAAAAATATAAAACATGGAGGAGAGGTGGAACTACAACTTTAAAAACTGAAATAAACAAGCTGGACAAACAGATTAAGCATAGTGTGAGACAAGATCAAGACAAATTTGAAGAAAATTTATATAAAGACATTGAGCATAATAGAAAACCTTTTTATAGATACATAAATGTGGAAGGAGTAAAGACACAGATTAATAAACTGTATGCAGATTCTAAAATTTATTCTTAGACACAACAAATTATAGATATATTTACAAAATCTTATACAAAACAGTTTGGCTCCACAAAAGCGGTAGTAAGTGGTCCTAGTGACATACAGGTAACCCTAGACACTGGAATCAAATTAGATTACATTGAAAAAGAACTGCGCAAACTGGATCCAAACAGAGCACAGGGAGGAGATGGAATTAGTAACAATGACCTGAGAACACTTCAGCAAGAATTTATAATACCATTATATCTATTATTCACTAGGTCATATAAATATGGGGAGATTCCTCAAGATTGGAGACATGCGATTATTAAACCTGTCTTTAAGTGAAAGGGAGTAGGACAAACCCAGAGTCATATAGACCGTTAAGTCTACTTTCATGTTGTAGAAAAATAATGGAGAAGGTAATATTGGATAAGTTATTGTCAGAACTGAATAGGTTGGGACTTGAAACCATATATCAGCATGCATATGTTGAAAATAGATCTATTACCACCTGTAACATGATGTTTTATAACAATATAAAAACAGCAATGAATGAAAAATTGTGCTGTGATGTAATTTATATACATTTAACTTCAGCATTTGACAGGGTCATACACAAAACACTGATCAATTAATTAATAGAACTAGGTATTGATATACTGCTGACAAGATGGATAGCTGCATGGCTTACAAATAGGACATAGCAAGTATCATACAGCAACTGAACAGGTTAAATTCTTGGTTACAGTCAGGGTGTCCCACAGGGCTCTGTCCTAGGCCCTTACTTGTTTAGATTTTATCTTTCAGACCTAACTTTTTCATTTGAGGTATTCTCCATTCTATATGCAGATGACCTGAAATTGGGTAAAGTGATTACATGTGTTACAGATAAGGCATGTCTGCAAAATAACTTGACTAAATTGACCATTTGGGTACAGGAAAATAATATGCTGATAAATACATCAGAAACTAAGCACATGAGACTTGGGAGACATAAATGGAAAGGTGAATATTTAATACAGCACACAGTGATTGAAACAGTGGACTCATTTAAGGTCCTGGATATATGGGTAGATTCAGCTATACGTTTTCCTAATCATATCAGCCAATTGGTTAATGATAGCTATAGAACTAAAGGAGGTATAAAAAGATTAATAAAGTCTAGGAAATCAAAAATGATGATGTCATTGTTTGTTAGTTACATTAGACCCACAATTGAGTATGGAACAACAATATGAAAACCCTATAAGAAAACAAGCATGAATAAACTGGAAAGAGTACAGTCGAAATATACCAAGAGCATCCATGGATGTGACAATTTAAGATATTATGAAAGACTAAAACATCTGAACTTGTACAGGGTCTCATACGGATATCTAAGAGGAGATCTTATTCAGGTATATAGGGCATTTAGAGACAACTACCTCTGCGAATGTTTGGGATTATCAAAAAGTACTAGAGAATCATCAGATAACCTATGCAGAAAATTCTATATGAATGAGAAGTGTACTAATTGGTTCTCTGACAGAGTAGCTGATGCATGGAACAGATTACCAAATTACATTAAAGCATGTACTAGTTTAGATATTTTAAGAACAGCCTGGGCACTTATTATGGGAACAAGTGTTTTGGTATATTGGCAAGCTAGAAGGGCATTAATGCCCATGCTTGAAATATTTGTATGTATGTATCACTCGTCTTTCTGGGCACAAGAAAGAAATCAGTCCTAAAACTAATCTTAACAATGTCTGTGCTGGAGAATAATGCTCTCTCTGATTCTTACAAAATTGATACTATCAATAAAAGCCCACGTTAGCATCATTACCTATCGACCTCCACCACTCTCCATCAAACACATTCCAGTCCCTTATACACACAATCCTTTCCAATGTTCCTAATCATAAGAATACACTTATTCTAGCAGACTTTAACCTTATCCTAATTAGACATCCTCATAAATGACATCAGCAAATTTCTAGCAGACCTCGATATTCTCCAACTCATCCAAAGCCCAACATGTCCTAATCCCCTATCAAAGCATCAATCCCTACTAGATCTGTTAACAACTAGCCAACACATCAAAATCCAAGACATCAACATTCATCCACACACCTTCAGTAACCACTTCTGTATTACGTATACATTGACAATCTTGCAATCAGATACCCACCAAAATTAATCTCCTTAAGAAATAGATCACACAGTAAAACAGCCAGCCACAAACCACACTTTTCCAATATAGACTGGACCTCATTTCCTTTTTATCAAGACACAAATTTTGATGCTGACTGAATACCTAACAGATACCCTACTCAACCTTCAAATCAAATTTTCTCCTGTTATCTCAAGACTGTTTAAAATCCAGTCTACAGACTGACTTACCAAATAACTAAACTGTCTATTAAAAGTATGTGATGAAGCTTGGCATAAAAAAAACAAAATCCCTCATTGGAAACACTGAATTAATTCACCACACTACCAAACCTATCCAAACAAGCCATTAGGAGATGCAAAGTGTAATCTCACCTCAAAATAACTCTCACTATATTGCTCACAAAAAAGTTCTGTCAGGAGGTGAACCTTCCCACTGGAAGTAAATGCCTTATCCACAACACATCTTCAGACACTATTCAGTGCTCCACAGCCAGCTTCAGACAATAATTTTCTCCAGGAATTCAGCAACCTCCCTCTGCACAGCTCCTCTTCTCCCTTCACCCCCCTCAGTCACCCAACTTTCTTCCTCTTCATCTCCCACCCTTCTACTTTATACATATTTCCTCTAAAAGAAATCGAACAGCTACTAGAAAAAAAATTCCTTAGTTTCCTCATAAGCATTGATAGTGATGTCTCCTTGTTCATATATCATGCCAGGGAACACCTAATACTTACTACACAGCTGCTGCCTTTTGCCAAACATCATGCCTAACATACATGGAAGTCAGCTCTAGTCAAACCTATGCCAAAATAACTTACTTCTACCCAACCTTTATATTACCAACATTAGAAAAAATGTTATCTTACAAGGAAGAAGCAGCAAGACAGCTGTATGGACCCTGACAGATGAAATTCTACTCTGTATGTAAAAAAGGCAACCTCACTGGAGCTGTAGTCATTGATCATACAAGGGAATTTGGTCTCATCAACCACTCCATCCTCCTTCCCCACTCAAGCCACTAACTGCTTTAAGGACTTTCTTTCCATGAGGTGTTTCAATGTAAAAACTGGGTCAGTCAACTCTGCAGATTCTCTATTTCAGTCTGGAATTCCACAAGGCTCCATCATGGAAACCCTTCTTTTCTATATTTTTATAAACACGTTTTCTGAGGCCTTCACCATCTCTCCCTGCTTCTGTATGATGATGATGACATGGTCATTTTCAGATCTAGCCATAACAACTCCGACTTACATATCTGATGAGACCTAACATTTAACTGCTGGTTCACAAACAGTAAAATACTTCTTAACACACATGCACACACACACATACACAAAAAAAATCCATGATTTTCAGCATCCACAAAAACTGGTTTATCACCCTTGTACATTAAACATTGTTGAGAAGAATAAGCTCCCCATAGAAACTACAACACCCTTCAAATACCTCGGCATCTAGATAAATCCGACATTAAACTTTCAACATTGCCTCAAGATCAAAAATCAACCCTGTATTATTCTGGGCCAATAAAATATGCCACTTCATTTCCCATTCTACTAGAGCAGCCATAGGCAAAGGTACTCTTTACCCAACATGGATATGGTCTCTGGCTACTTGCCACATAATCCAAGAGAAACACTTCAATCTTCCAGTCACCCTACGACAAAGAAAGTCACATTACTGGCAGCTCCATCAAGTATCACCATCTCTCTATTAAAAACAAATGGATACCTCTTCAACAAAGTGCTGGCCTCTTACCTGTCACCACAGAGCTAAGGTGAAAGCTGTTTCTGGTACCTTGTTTAGGCAGAAATAAGATTATTTGAATGTCCTAACCCAGAGCTTCAGAGCCATAAATGGGGTAGTTGGCAACAGATGTCCTGTGCAATGGGATGAGTGATCTGCATCACTGGGGAAACTCACAATACCTTCTCCATATGAGTGCAGGTCTCGGTACACCTCCTATAAAGCCTACCACCCCATTGATGGCTTGGTGAGCCCAACAACCATCCCCTGACTGCATATTTATAACATACATACATTGTAACTATAAAATGTTCTCTACTGGACAAAGTACCATAGAAATCTTCAATAAGCTCTATTGTTGTGTTGTTAATTCTGGCATCTGTTTACCTGTACATTTACTTAAAAGTTGCCCATATACCTGTTCAATTATGGAAGGCAAATCTCTTCTCTTACTAGCTTTTGTTTATGCTATTTTTATGAGAGTCTCATATGCAGGTTGCAGTCATATAACTTAAAATAACTCAGATATGACAAATAAGGTCCCTCTTAAAATTAATTTGGCAGCAGGTAAGATAGTTATGTCCATGGTGTTATTTAATGAATTTTTTAAAAATGGAAATGTTTTGCATATCATCACTGATTTTTATGTCATGCGTTTGGTTGACACAACTTTTTTTTCTTTACTGAAGTATTGGAGCATTGCTTCTTTCTGTATGTAGCTCTTCTAAGGTGGAACCATGCTTCCCAAGTAGTGGCTTTGTGTCATTTAGGATGCCAACGTTTGGTGTTAATTAGTATGGCCCTGTCCCTGACTTTGGTGGAGTTGAGCACCTACATCACCACTAAGAATAACTATACCCCTCTATCCTCTCTACATCAGGATCAAGACTACCATCACCAGTTTGGGTAGATCCTGCCCACTTCTTCTATTGTAAAGGTTTGCTGCTTTCTATGCTTATGGCATCTGTCTAGCAGTGGAGTGGCAGGTGAGCCAGTAGGGGAAACACTGCTCTCTCACTCAGGATGGATGAGCCATATATATTAATTTGGGTTCCCTATTAGAAGACCAAAGACGCATTCTTTCAAATGCATCTTGGTTGAACTCAAAAGTCTGAAACGGCAAAATATCGAAGCGGCTAAGCAAATGCTTTCCCTGGGAAAGTATTTGCTTGGCTGCTTCGTTACTTTGCTGTTTTTGGCACTGTAGTGCGGTCTCAGAATTGGTATATTTAAGTAGGGGGTGTGGGGGGCAAAGTCCCCCCACTTAATGTAATGTTCAAGTGTTTTATTTATTTATTTATGTTTGTTGGAACAGCGATTTTTTTTCCTTAGGGAAAAAAAATCACTGTTCTGACAGTTCAAAATTGTAAGCTTTCAGTCACATTGGGTAGATTGATCACCATTCACTTTTTAAGCGTTCGGTGATCTAATATAGAGCCTTCATTTGTCATCCTCCCTAAGCAGCTCTTCATATGACACAGATGCTAGTCAAACTTGAATCGTATGGATTCCAGCTCAGGCTTTACCCTTCTTTGCCACAGAGATGGGATAAATCTGCTGTGTTTTCATTATCTTTTTAATAAAGCACTGATACCATATGGCTGCAATTTTACACCATCCTCTGCTTCTTTAGCTTGGTTTAGATAAGGGCTGACCAACCTTTTTAGCAAGATATGCAAATATAAAATTTGGCAAGGTTTTGGGGGCACTACTATTACCCAAAATATTAACTTTTATATCTCGCTCAAAGATGAAATACTATACAACTTCATAGTTAAGGAGCAAGGGAGAATAAAGAATTTGTAATCAATTCTGTAAGCCTTGTTTACTGCTGTAAAATGTACAAATGTGATGACAGATCTTGACTTACTTTTTACATTCTTCATTCTTGAGAAGAGTTTCTCATAACAGTTATAGTCTGCAATAAAATGCAACAGATTTAAGAGTATTTTGGACACATTTGGGCATATTTGTTTTGAAATACGATGGCAAAAACTCTGATGATCATGTTCATGATGAACTTGCACTGCATGTGCTTAAGAACATCATCACAAGGATCATTTCAAATTGGGTCTACAAAGATCTTCAAGTCATTCAGGCATTGGGGGAAGTTGCTGTGTTCTGCAAAAGGTTTTACCATCACTGCACAACATTTTATGCAGTTTGCTAACTTAGTAGGCCTGCTCCCAAATGAATGCAGCAGTGTGTTCATGCAGCATGCTGGCTCTTTGATCTCTTTCCTGCAGTTTGAAATGTAAGTCTGCTAACAATTTGATGAAGTTAGCATCACCCAACGATATGGCATCTTTTCATTTTCTGTCTAAGAAATCATTTATTTCCTCATTTAAAAAATAAAATATGGTTACTTTATCTTCCCTTCTCATCCACAAAACCTTGCCAAAGTCAATCATGTCGTCTTGCTGTGCTTCTCCTTCCTTGAGTAAGGTTTTGAAATGGCATGAGATTCTGAACCCTCACTTTTGTAAGTTTACAGCTGCAATGACCTTTCCATGACTTCATTTATTTCATTTTTTGCCATAAGGTTTCGCCTAGTATAGAGTGTGAAATGTTCTGATTCGTACTGATCTGATCATTAAACTTAATCCAATTTGCTTTCCAGTCAAGGACGATGGAAAATTAGTTGTTTTTCTACAAAAGTAGACATCACAAAGCCTTATATTCTCTAATATCAAAGTCACTTCCCAAAAGATGTCCTTTCCATTTGCACTGTTCTTTGCACAAGCATGTATCAATTTTTCTACCTTAGCAAAAGCTATAGTAACTCCTATAATGGATATGACCAGTGGGGAAAGCTCACCGACACCATATTGAATCAGTGAGTGCCAAGTTGAACATTTGGAAGGGTTTTGTCATTTGCAAAGATTATCTTTCATGTTTTGTAACAGGTCTTCCACTAATCTTGCTATGGTGTAATGTAAAAGATTGAATTTTATTTATTGTGAGGTTTGGTTCCTGAAGATTACTGTAAGTACCCACTGATACTGTAAACCTCCATATTTGGGAACTACCAGGCAAAGGCTGCAGCTGACACAGCTGTGTTGTATATTGAAGGAAGTGTATCCCTTATGGCTATCACTTCCATGAGACCTAAATAGAATGGAAATTATAACATTTGGAAGGCATAAAGAATACATGGCCAGTAAATATTACTTGACAAGGCCATGCCAAAAAACCTGAAATTAGGAAATCCCAGATGGAAAGAATATCTAAGAGAGGGCAGTGTAGGAAAAGTTGGTTCTAAGAAAAAAGTATCACATCAGAAACCCAAAAGAAATATCTGGAATGGACTACTGGTGACAAAGCCTGACTTCCTAATGACTGGCATAGATCAGGTAGCAACTGAACGGCTTGAAAGATGCAGAGGCTCCAGAAGCTGTTGAAGACTGTGGGGGGGGGGGGGTGACATGGTCACTTGGTGATCTAAAAAGGGTAATTTTTTAAAACTATTTGCTACCACATCATAGGTTCACTTGGAGGACATTTTAAGCTTAGCCAATTTCCATTTTGATGCTTGAATTAACATTTCCTGATTGGTCTTACCTATCCCATGGCTGATAATTGTATATTAGCCCTAGTGAGAATAAATGTGATCACACTGTAGATAATTTGAGGGGACCCATGTAAGAGATGCAGCATTTAGGAACTGCCTCTATCCATTAGTGGCATGAGGGGTAATCCTGGAGTACATTTTCTATTACCCATCCTTAGATCCAAGCTGCATTTGAATATGGACAGGGATGAGCTTTGTTTTACTTGAATGGATAGTCTGTTCTGGATATATATCCATCTCTCCACAACATTCAGTTTAGATACCTGGACTGAGTATTTCTGATGCCATTTGACTTGCTGATGTTCAGTAGGTCCATCTGTATTAGGTCAGAGGATGCCTTGTATGCCAGACTCGTCACCTCTAAGCACTTTGTAGGATACTGAGTATAGTGATAAATCTTTGAGGTGGTCCATGCAAGACCTACTGTTTAGGACTTGTATCCTTTTAGTAAGGTATCTCTGTGGGTCATCCAATTGTTGCATGGGTCTGGACTAATACATGCCAAAGTGGGCATTATACAAAATGATCACCCTAATGAGGGCTTTGCAAAGGGGGACAATAACATCTCTATATCTAGTCACAATCAATTTGTTTATAAGCTTTGCAATATAGAAAGACTTTCTTATGACTCTGGGCACATGTTGGTCAAAAGTTATGTCATTGAACACACAAGTTCCCAAATGCCAAACAACTGGGTCAGTTCTCAGGGGGCATTGTCAATTTGGCAGTTCCCTGGGGTAGATAACTTACCAAAGGATACAATAATGTATTTCTTGGAGTTTAGTTTCAATTCATGATTCTGGCAACAGTTATTGTTTGGGACAAATCTTCCTGCATGATGGTTAAGTCATTTGGGGATTCAATAACTGCTCCTAGCTTGCAGTCATCTCAAACGTAGTAGGCCAAAGCCCTTCGGTATTTTCTTTTAATTTTGAGACGTGTATGCCAAACCGAAAAAGTCTCAGCACCGGACCCTGGGGGACACCATTGGTGACTGGTCTCTTCACCTATTTTAATCTCCTGCATCCTATGAGCAAGCATATGTGTATACATTTTTTGATTCACCTTCCTGATTGTATTAACCTGATTGTATTAAATTATATTCCTTGTTTAATACACACTACTTGTTAGGATGCGTTTTAAATTTGTAGTTTGTAACAGTCTTCTAGTGAGCAATGAAACAAAATGTATGAACCAATAATAATAAAACTACCCATTTCCGAAAATTTCAACCATGAAAGGCCACTCAAACTTCTGTCATTACAATCCACCAATATCAGTAAATATGCAAAATCTCTGCAGAAGTAAGTCATCTAAATAATTCCACATTAAAGGGATCTGCAACTAATGAAGAGGTTGCTGCTAGCAAACAACTTTATATTTCATTGTTTCATCTACAAATAAAGTGCCTGTTGCCCTTCAAGAATAAATTGCCTATGCTACTTTAAAAATGATAAGCTAGTGATTTTGCAATGGGGAATGGATGGCAAATTGACAACCGGTTCATAGTTACTAGGTAACTCCTCCAAAGGAGGACATTGATACGACTGTAGCATCCACTCCCATTAAAGTACAACACAGTGCAGTATCAGTGATCCATCTGCATACTGCGGGAGTAGTACCCACAGCCTTCTGCATCAAAACAAGTATACTACCTGTTGTGCTACTAACAATGCAAACAACTTCGCATAAGTAGCACTAAACTTCTCTTCCCCTGAAGCTCTCAGCTCCTTGTAAAATCCACTTGACGATCAATTAAATCTCTCAACTTCGCAGCAGAAGAAATCTGGAAAAAGCCAAAATTTATTGGGGGCAAAGGCCCAAAACCAGGGACACATTTTAAATATTGATTGTATAATCGTAGAAAGTTGCTAAAATAAAGTGTTTTGTGTTACCATGTGTTTACTGAAAGGTAGGAAGACTGAAACTTAAAGAGCTATCATTATTTAGTGAATTCAGTTCTCACTGATTTGCCAGAAAAACAAATTTTAAGAGGAACAGACCAAATGTATGAGCCAAATATTCTGTGAGAATCTGGACAGTTGAGAGCTATGGACTCAACTCCCTGAATCACAAGTGGTGGTATGGGTAGAGAATTCAGGATCTTGTTTGAGCCTGAGTAACACTAACCACCAGGTATACCTAACTGGGGCATTTTATACACATATACACCCCCACACACACACACACACACACACACACACACACACACACACACACACACACACACACACACACACACACACACACACACACACACACACACACATGGGAGCAGTATAACTCCTGCAAATAAAATAACAAAACTCTCCTTACTGACATGACTCTGACTCTGGCAGCACCAATGGAACAGAGGCAGCATAACTCCTGTAACACAGAGCAATAAGAGAACAAGAACAGCTAGTTTAGTTAGTTTAACTTCTGCACATGAATCCATGTTAGCATGAAAACTCCACTTCATTAATTTTTCCCGACAGGTTTTGCAGTTGTAAAAGTGGGGGTGGTGGCTCCCCCTCCCCCTGGCTCTATGGTTCCAGCATCCATGGAAAGATAAAAGCTCAGTCCATGACATCAGCCAAATAATACACAATGTGCGTAACTGAAAATACTTTTAAACTGTGTCAATAAGAACCTAAACTCTTAAGACAAAAGAAGAGGGAAAAGATAGAACTGTGAGTAGGACAAGTTGGGGATTTCAGGGGATCTCAGGCGCTTATGTGTAAAAAATATGTCTAATTTATTTATTTACTTTTCAAATTGATTTTACATATTTGGTAAGTGGGAACATGAACTGGGTTTTCTTGATCTCTTTTAGCTATGACTCAGGCCAGAAGGGCAAGGGTAAATACATCATATATTTGTGCACAAATTAAGATCATCAACCAACCAGTGGTCTGCTTTGAATTTCCAGTGCCACACAGTCCCACTGCTCCTATTAACAGATGCATAATGAAACATGAAATGCTTAATGTCGAACTATTTTTGCATGGAAGATTCATTTACCTACACCCCATGAAGAGGGGGATCTGCCCTAACACTTCTGATCTTTAAATATACATCTATCAAGGCTGCAGCACCTTCGAGAAAAGGGAATCAATGTATTTGCTTGTTTTCCAAGGTGCTGTGACTTCAGAAGTAGTATATGTAGAGACATGGATGTGCAGCTAGAGTCTCCACATCAGAGGTACAGTGGCGCGCATATTTCTGTAAAAATCAAGCCCTTCCTAACACAGCTTCATAATATATAATATGGCATACCAACAGGTGATAAACTGAGCCACAATATGTTGAGCATAGTTCTTAAGTCTACAGTTATCTCATCTGTTTAGGACTTTTATTGCAGTATCTCTTGAATGGGAGACTTTAATTGCAACATGTTTTCCACTTGCTTTGTGACAGTTTTCTCTCTCCTTTTTTTTTCACTTTCAAAAACTTTTTTGCTGCAGTTTATACTGGGAACTCGGTGGTGATTGTGCAGCATACATATTCAAAAGAATAATTTCCACGTCTTGAAAACTTAACTAGTTTTGTTAACTTTTTCACATGGGTAGAGGAAGGTTTCCAACTAGAGAATCCCATCTATTTTTTGGTGAAAGTAACTGTATGAAAGCTAATAAAAATGGCCTTGCCTGTGATGTAAATAGAACCTGCTGGACAGATGGGTATGTATTCCAGAGACTACCCCGTCTTTGGAACAAGTTCCCCATCCATGTAAAGCAGAGTTCCTCCCTAACCCAATTCAAGTGTAACTTTGACAACTGGATGGGGAACAGGAAATTCATCCCTGGCTTTGCACATATGTCTCTAATGGACACAGGCAATCTGTAAATGGTTCATTTCCAAGGCCCCTGCATGTAAAAGTTTAATCTCCCAAGCCCCTGCTTACACTTATTAAGGGTACCAGAACTCATCAGAGATTTGGGATGCTTGGATAGGCTTGAAAAGGCCCTTTTGGTCATTAGCCTAGTAAACACTTATGAATCTATGAACCTAAGAGAGTATTATTTAGACGTGTCTTTGAACTGAAACTACAAAAGCACAAAACCATACCACTGCATTTGCACTGCCACTTACCACGGGGTATAGTAATGGAAATTTCAGCAGATCACTCAAGTACAGATGAAGATATGCCCATGTAATAATTAGACTTAATGAAAAGTTTTTGAGACAGGTAAATTTTGGATTTAAGAAACAAATTCAAAATTTGATAGGCTTAACAGAGACATAGTTTCTGTGGCAGATAGCTAATTGATTTTGAGCAAAAGTATAGTCAGATACATAAATATAATAAAGTGCAACTAAATGCAGTGCTTGTTTTTAAGTACTTAGGTATTGTATGCTTAAATGTAAAAGATAGATGGAATTAACAGCATTCAGTAAACTTATGTGCGCCTCAGTGATATCAGTCATGCATTTTTGGAGAAAAGGCACCAGGCTCTGCAACGAACATTTACATAAGTCTGGACACATGATTATTTCACAGAGCAAAAATGAAGTAGTAAGTTGGGAAGACAGAAAAGCACAGTTGGATTGACATTACCAAGTATGAATTCACTAGACAATTACAGTAAAAGATTCACATGTGCTGTATGCAAGAGCAACTATTATTGGATAAATACTGCCCAATCAGCAGGGAACAAGTTTAAATAATGCAAGAAAGCAACATATATTAAGATAGAATGCAACACATCTTTATTTGTCAAAGAGCTGGATTTAGATGCAGAGAATTTTTGGGGCCATCTGTGATTGATACTGAAAGCACAAATGACATTTGTGGAAAAAATGGTGAGTCATAATGAGGGGGAAAACAGTGAAAACTGCCACATCTCATTGTAGGACTTTCAAGTTTGGAAATGAAAAGTAATGCATTCCAACATGCAACTGAAAATGTCAGTAAAAATTGAACAAAGTCTGATACTGAAAAGGAAGTAATGCCAGTCAAGACACCTTTGCTTATGAGTAATACATACTTAAAAAGGGCAGCAATAGTTTTAAATATGTAAAATGGCCACGGTGGTAGCTTTGTTGCCACACAGCAAGAGGTTCTCTGGTTCGATTCTCGACTGGAGTGCCTTTGGTACAGAGTCTGCATGTCTCCCACGGTCCAGTGAATTTAAAGACAAGCAGATAGGTGCGTGCATGTGTGGGTGTGCCTTTCTTGAAGGTTGGGTGCTGGGCTGGCAACTTGACACCGTAATAATTCATTGCCAATCATTAGCGAACCGGAGTTCTGCTGTGGCGACCCCTAACTGGGAAAAGCCGAAAGACAAAGCAGTAATATTTAAACAATAAGAATCATTTGAATTAACTACTTTTGGACTTTACTGTTTTTAAAGAAAATGGATCTTTAATTTGGACATGAGGATAGGTTATAGAAACTCATTTGAACTTAAGGAAACATGTAAAACATGAAATAAAAAACAAACAAACAAACAAAAAAATAACAAACAAAACA